>NW_024465153.1:0-93263 GCF_017591425.1 Ochotona curzoniae | reverse complement strand
TGGGAGCTTTCATTTGGAACAATTACTAGAAAACTTTATAGATTACATATTATATTCAAGTTTCATATATAGTTATAGACAGAATAACTTTGAATGTAGAAATATTGAAGCACTTAATACCATCCAGTTATTTTTCTGAAGCATACATTTTAGTGACAATATGGTTTTTCTGTGATTTTGTAATTTTAACAATAGTTGTTGAAAAAATAGTGCTTTGCAGTAACATTATGATTTTTTAAATTTTTTAAACATTTTCATTGGATAGTCAGATTTACAGTAGCAGAGACAGAAAGATCTTCCATCTGCTGCCTCACTCCCCAGGTCACCACAGTGGCTGGAGTTGAGCCAAACAGAAGCCAGGAGCCAGGAGCTTCTTGTGAGTTTCCCATATGGGTGCAGGCTCACAAGGTATTGTTCTGTCCTTGACTGCTTTCCCAGGCCACAAGCAGGGTGCTTGATGGGAAATATAGCAGCCAGGATATACACCAGCATCCATATTGGATCCCTGTATGTGCAAGGTGAGGAATTTAGTCACTAGGCTACAGTGCAAGTCCCAGTAACATTATTTTTAAATAAATAGTAATTGTTTGCATTGACCTACAGACTACATGAGTTTAATCAATGCCAGTTATTGTAATTATTGTTACTGTTTCAAGGATACCTTCTTGGCACTTGTAAGGCACTATTCTTGCCCAGGGAAGCTGATGGCTTTTATTTCTCCAGCCACTGTGTCTGCCTCCAAGTTGACGTTGCTTAGCACAGTAGGAACCACTGAAGAGGCTAGGAACAATCAAGACCAATGCCTCACTCCCTGTCTCCACCTTCTCTTGCAGGTGTAGCCCTGCAGCCTGCTACATGCTTCCCAGGCTGGAGAACACCAACACACCTTCAGTAAGTTGTTTGTTTACTTCTCAGCTTGCTTTACGTGGTATTTGAGGAGCATTTTCATAGTTTTTAAGCCAAAAGGAAAAAAAAATGTGAGAAGGAAGGTAAAATTTTGATAACTAAACAAAGGAACTGTCAAAGCTGATTGAAACTTCCTCTCCAGGTTTTCCGATAAGATTTATGTTTTTTAAAAGATGTATGTATTTTTATTGTAAAATCAGATATACAGAGAGTAAGAGAGACAGAAAGGAAAATCTTCTGCCAATGATTCACTTGCAAATGCCCTGTGCTTGCCAAAATGAAGCCAAAAGCTCAAATAGTCTTCCGCATCTCCCACGTGGGTGCAGGGTCCCAAGGCTTTGGGCCGTCCTTGACTGCTTTCCCAGGCCATGAGCAGAGAGCTGGATGGGAATTGGAGATGCCTGGATCAGAACCGGCTCCCGTATGTAATCCTAGCACGTTCAAGGTGAGGACATAGCTGCTAGACATCTGTAATTTGCCCTGTCTTGAGATATATTGACAATAAGTTGACAGTGGTATTAAAATGAATAAAACAGTGTAAGGGTGTGCCAGTATGTGAGATGAGTGCATGTAATTGCAGTGCACTTAATTCTCATTCTGGCTCCTCCACCCTTTCCATCTGGCCTCCTACTGTTGCATCTGAGAAGCATCTGGTGGTGGTGTAAATACTTGCATATGTCCCACCCGCATGTGAGATGCCAGAGGGAGATCTGGAGTCATTCTGACACAGCCACAGCTAGGAAATACATTCCAAAAAAATGCACAAATCATCTGTTTTTCTGTCATTCATCATGTCAAGTGAATAGTGACATTGTAAATGCAGTGCAAGTATCTTTCCGTCTAGGTTCAAGGTTAGTTTTCCAGCAGTGGTATTTACATTATACAAAATGCCAGATAACTTCATTGTATATCAGGTATGGGATGAGTAGAAGATTCAGTGGGAAAAGCAAGCTGACTTTTGATTACCAGATTTGTTTATTTAAATAATCCTTGTGGCATGTTTTGAGATTACATGTTACACTGTTGCAGGCAAAGCCAGAATTCCATGTAAGGACCAGTTAAGTCCCTGATGTTCCCCTTCTGATCTAATTCCCTGCTAATGTGCTTGGGAGATAGAATAAAATGTCCCATTTCCTTGGACACCTGCACCCCTGTGGAGGATCAGAATGCAGTTCAGGCTCCTGGTTTTGTCCCGGGCCTTGCTGCCTCTTGTGGCCACATGGGGAGTAAACAAGTGGTGGGGAGATCTTTCTGTCTGGCTGGCTTTGACTGTTGCTTTGCTTTGTAATTCTCACTTTTAAGTAAGTAAATTGTGTGTGTGTTTTTTTTTTTTAATTAAAAAAGCCACTATTCTTTATATTCTGTTAATTGGGGCCTGTTTAAATTCTTTTTTAAAAAATATTTTTATTTTTGGTGATTTTTACATAGTTGTTTAGGGCGGTTGGTCAAGGCTACAGGAAGTTAGGTGAGATCACCATTCCCACATTCTCTTTTTTTTCCTTCTGGTCATTGGGGGAAGGGAGGAGATAAATGGAGAAGCCACACCCAGCCTCCCAACCATCCCATGATCCCTGATGTGGGGCATGCTCTGAGGGTCCTACTCATGAGGTTTTGATAGTTCAACAGTTCTGAATTACTGCTGATCTCCCCGTTCCAAGCACAATGAAATCTCCAGAATTGGTTGATATAGTCCATCTTAGAGTCTCCATTTGCCCACGTATTCACCTCTAGCACTCTTTGGCGTAGTTGATTGGTTTGTTCTATTTTTTTCTCATTTTATGATAATTATTATCATTTTATGATACAGTTCTATATTCCCTTCTCCCCTCCCCAATTCCCTCCCTTTCACCTAGTTCCTCTATATCATTACTAACATATAGTTCTTCATACATAGTCATATGTCCATCATTGTGGGCATGGATGATGGCACAGAGTCCAGAATCCTATTGTCAAGATATAGTAAACAGTTTCATTGTAAGTCCATCTTTGTCTGCAAGAACAAAGGCATGCTATACTGCATCCTCACATCTGGATGTTAGTCTCCATTTCACAGCTACTGTACTTCCCCTTAAATGAAAAGTCATAATACAAAATCAACAATAGAAAGACAATAGAAATTTACAATGCCATGAAGTTAAATGACATGCTACTAGATATGACAGTCTCCATTACACAGCTACTATGCATCCCCTTTAATGAAAAACCACAAAACAAAGTCAACATCAGGGAGAAAGAAGAAATTAGCAACACCAAGAAGTTAAATAACATGCTATTAAATGAGTAATGTGTAGCTGAAGAAATAAATATCAAGAACCTTCTTGAAGAAAATGATGCCACTGCATGATCTACGAGTCATTGAATGATTTAATCAAAAGAAAGTCTTTTGAAGAGAGGAAACCAACAGAAAAGAACAAAACCCATGCAATATAGTTTCTGCTGATCTTTGTTGGTGAAGTGTGTCTCCTCCAGACAAGAAACAGATGGGTTTTGTTTTTTTAATCCAGTCTACTAATCTGTAATGTTTGATTGAGCTTAGGCCATTCACATTCAGGTTTAATATGTATGGGTGGTACTTTGGTCCTGTCATTTTAAGAATGGGTTGTTCATTGGTTTAGTCTTCTGTTGTCATTTTACTGGGATGTTCTTCCCATTTGCCTTTGGTTTTGGTGGGTGCTATTCCTCTTTGTTGTGGGCTAAGGAGTTGACTAGCACTCCCTAAACCGAGCACTACAGGGAGTGGGCTTGGGGCTAGAAGCACCTGGTCTCAGCTGTATCCAATATGCGCTAATGTGAGTGCATGGTAAAGAGTAAACAAGAAGTAGGTGAAAGGTCAAGAGGGAAGGCAATAAAGCCTGTCTGAGGCTTCAGAGACTTCCACCATCCCAGGTCTCCAGTCTGTACCTCAATCCCTCAGACCCCTTGATGTGTCCCCGTTACTCGTGCTGTTAGTCGTAACACCTCTTCTCTGTCAAGAGAACATCTTTATGGATCATTTGTAGGGCAGGTTTGAAAGACTCAAAATCTTTGAACTTTTCTTTCCTCTGGAAGAATTTTATTTCATTTTCAAAGACAAAAGAAAACTTAGCTGGATATGTTATCCTAGGCTGAAATTTTTTTTTAGAATCTAGAGTATGTCACTCCATTCTCTTCTTGCCAGTAGAGTTTCCTGTGAGAGCTCTCCTGTTAGTTTAATTGGCATTCCTTTATATGTCAGCTGATTTTTTTCACCTGCACATTTAAGGATCTTTTCCTTATGTTCAATTGATGAGAGCTTGATAATCATATGTCTTGGTGAAGATCGCTTTTGATCAAGCCTGTTAGGAGTTCTGTGCCCCTCCTGGATCTTGTTTCCCAATTCTTTCTCCAGATTGGGGACATTTTCCTTTATTATGTCATTAAATACATTTGCAAACTCAGCTTCTCTTTCTGCACCTTCTGGTACTCCCATAACTTACATTTGGCCGCTTAATAGTGTCTTTCAATTCTTGAATGCCTTTTTTGGCCTGATCCAGCTCTGCTTCCAGCTTTTTGTTTGCTTCCCTTCTGGTGACAGGAAATGTCTTCCAATTCTGAGATTCTTTCTTCTGCTTGCTTCATTCTATTTTGGAGACTCTCCACTGTGCTTTTAATTTACTCTACTGTGTCCTTAATTTTTGATATGCCAGCCTTGATATGCTTTATTGCTTCCTTAAATTCTTTGAACTTTTGCATGAGCTTCTAATTTTTGATCAGAAGCTTTAAAATGAGTCTGATGGACTGTGTCGATATCTTCCTCAGTTAACTCTGAGGTTGGCACAGAGTTTTGCTTCATTGCAGGAGAGTTATCAGTAATATTCATTGTGCCTTTGTCTCTTCTTTTGCTCTTGGTCATTTTACTTCTGTTTAGCAGAGTCTTCTCCTTGGGTCGGGTTTCTAAGCTGTGTCACCCACAGGTCTACAGTGCGATTTTACTTATTGCAGTTGGTACACAATTTTGCTTGTAGCCACCTGTGCCACAACCTCCAGAGAGTTCCACGTGTGGGTTCTTATGCCAGATTTCCACCATGGCCTCTGTAACCCCAGATCTTGGCTCACCCTTCTCCACCTCCTGTAATACTGTGTTGAGGCGACACCATTGTCTCTGCAACCTTTCTCCCATTTCCGGTTGGAGCAGGTCCAAGGATTAGAGAGACACAAGTTGTCCTGTGTAATTAGATTGTTGGTGGTGCTGATCTTGGTGGAACCTGTTGGATGATAAGTCTGGGTGCCACACCGACCTATTTTGACCCATACAATGCCACAGTCAGTGTTATTTTCCTGTGGGACGAGTGCAATCAATGAAACTCAGTTAGTTCTCACAAGCTCAGCACATGTGCAGTTCATTGTTGTCCCCTGCCGTCCTAAAGCTATTGCTGCAGTGTTCAAAATGGTGTCTGACATAAGAGTTCTTGATCTGCTGGCCATGGGTTCTGAGGGCTACCCAGACCTGTCTTGGGTGGAACCTGTAGAATGCCACATTGCTGCAATTCACAGAATCAGAAATGAGTTCACTCCCAGCTCTGTGTTTGCTCATCCTTGCCCTTGCCTTTGCCTCCTTTTGCAAAATGGCACCCAATTCAGCTTTAGGGTTCTGACTGGGCTATGAAATCCATCCTATTCTCATACTTCCCATCTGAGATCTGCTCTGTCTCTGCTCCTGGTCAGATCAAATGGACCAGCAGGATGAACAGTTCTTTGTCTGGGTTTACCTCCCAAGCTCCCAGTGAAAGTCCCTTCCCACCTGGTTGCTGGTGGAGTTCCAGCAGTTGGTGGAGTTCAGATGGCCATTAGCTGAATGCTGCTGGAGTATCACTCACTGCAACACCACCCATTGTGTCCACTGCTTCCCTGTGTCTGTCAGTCTCCAGGTCCCTCTCTTCTGCTGTTCTGTCCTTTCCTATTTCCTGGAATATGTCCTCTCTGCTTCATACTGTTTAAATGTTTTTCTGTCCATTTAAACATGTCCTTCCCCTATTCCACCATCTTGATTCTGGTGTGTTCTATTCTTTGTGCTTTGTTATGGTACCAAGTGTTCTCTGCATGCTCCAATGTATTGCTATATCCTCCATGAGTACCTGAATATGCTGTTCACTGCTCCATCGAAGCCACTGAGGCCTGGCTCTGACAAATGCCCTCCATGGTCAGTCATGGAACCTGCAGTTCTCTCCATGGTTGGAGTTCTGAATCCAGTGATTCAGTTGGGGGATCCCCAAAGAAACTTGATCTGATGTGATCCCAGACCTGATTCTTGTGTGTGCATGCCAATAGAAGCTCCAGCACATTCCATCACCTCCTATCAGCTTATGCACATATTGTTGGTTGATATTGCTGGATCAGATCTGCATCCAGCTCTCTTTTCCATAGAAACCAATGAGTGTGTATCAGAGAGGTGCCTATTGTTTCCCTCATGGGCTCTCTCCCATTCCTGGATCTTGCACTCTCCAGGTGTTTCTGCCACTTAGCTTGAAAGAGTATCTGCCCCATCCCCCGATACCCCCCTGGATCCATCATCTGCTAGGTGATGCTGTGGCAAAGCCCATCCAACCCAACCCTCACCCAATCTGGCTTATATATATCCAGTAGGTACAGTCTGCCCATCTTGGATTTTCCTTGTTGCATTAAACATGCAGGTCAGCAGATGTTATAGCCCTGCCTGGACTAGTCTGCCCAAATACCGGCTCTCACATTCACCAGTAGGAGTAGTGGCTCAGTGGGGGAGCTCCCTGCAGCATCCCTACTGGGTTCTGCTGCTTTCCCATGGGTCTCACTTATCATGGTTATGTGGTGTAACCCAGTCTGGCATAGCATAGTTCACCTTGGCATTTGTCACTGAGTCCTACAGGCTGGCCTGGCCCAGCTTGCTCAGATTTCAAGCTCACATAGGTGGGGCCTACAGCCTAGACAGTCCAACTGATTGCCAGTCCCATCCGTTATATGAGTTGTGTAGTGTTGCAGCACAACTTGGCCTGATCCACATACCATTGTGGCTCTCAGATTTGCCAGTAAGTGATATGAACCGGCCAACCCAGTTTGCCCCACTTGAGCCAAAGGTATGCCCTTGGGTACCATAACCTGGCCTGTTCTAGGCTGCTACCTGTCGTGGTTCTTGTGCTCACCTGCAGGGACTGTGTCCCAACAAAGGAATTCCACAAACTCCTCCATGAGAACTTATCCCAATGGCAGATCAGTGGGTTCATGGTGCAGCCCTACTTTGTCCATCTCCTGTCTTAGCAGGAACAGTGGCCTTTCCTGATTGGCCCTCAACCCATTCTGTTTTTTTCTTTTGGGTATTGCAGCCCAGCCCAGGATGGTCCACACCCAGACACAGCTCATACATATCTCAGCAGGGAGAGATGTAGTCTAGTCCATCCTACGTTAAGCCTTGTTCTCATGAGCACCATTGTATGCTGGAGTCTAGCTCAGTCTGGCACACACCAGACTTAGTCGACACTTGTGTCAAAAGAGATGACAGCCATGTGAAGACCAGATAACAGCTCCTACTCAGGCCCTCACACTTTTAAGTAGGAACCATAACCCAGTCAGGGTAGACCCCTCGCTCCCCAGCCAGGCCTGTCCCCAGCCATAGATGTTGCTTGTGCCAATGGTTGCTCTGACCCATCTTGGCATAGTGCATCACATGTCTTGGCTTTTGCTTTCAAATGCTGGAGGCTGGCCAGACCCAGCTTGCCCCTGTCCCAACTCTAGCTGGTGGGTACTGTAACCTAGACCTGCTCAATCTACCTATCCCTGGCTCATGAAAACTGGCAGGTGTGACAGCCTAGCCAGAATGACCTATGCTCCTTCCTGGTTTCTTCACTTGCTTGTGAGCTAAAGTTTTTGGTCCTACCCGGTCTACCCCTTGTACAACCAACCCACACATTTGCCAACCTGGGGAGCTAACTTGTCCACCTTGTCTCCTTGCCAGACCCCCAGACCTGAATCATGTGCTCACCAGCAGGAGCTATGACCCAGCAGGAGAGTTTCCCAAGTTCTCCTACTTTGCCTATTCCCAGACCCGGATCTCACTCATGTCAGTGGGTTCTAGGCACCTGACTGGCATAATCTTGACCTTTGTGAGCTTATGAATGTTGCGGCCCAGCCTGCTTCACACCCTCTTTAAGGATGCATATGCTGGTGCTGTAGCCTGGACCTGCCCGGATTATTTTCAGTGTCTGTACCCACAAGTGATGACAGGTTCTATGGTCACACCTAGCTCAACCCATCACCCTCCCAGCTCCTGAGCTAACCAGTGGGACTTGTATTTCCACAGGTTTAGGCTCACATATCTCCCACAGAATCTGCCTCTGGGCCTGGTTCTCTCACAGGCTGATGTCATGGCCCTGCCCAATATGACCCATCCTTGTTCAGACAGTGGGATCTAGCTTTGTTAGACAGATCCCCGGCCCTAACTTTTGCATGGACTAGCATGTGTTGGCCAGAAATATTCCTTACTAAGAATTGCTACTCAGGACTCCCATATGGGCTGGTGTATCAGTCTCACCCATACACTGCTTCCCTCCCACATATCTTAAAAAAGAAAAGGAGAAAAAGAATATGCACCTATGATGACACTGGTATAGTTAACACATATTTGGCATTAACGAGGCTGAGGATGCCCATCAGCTCTTAGCTACTTTTCTCCCACCTGTGTAACACTTACCTAGGTACAATGCAAAGTAGGCAGCTACCTAGAGCTGGGGTGTTTAATGTCTTCTAAATAGATCATTTTAGTGTAAAGGGATGATTCTGATTTGTAAAAAAAAATCCAGTGAATTTTGATCAACATGTATTTATTAATATCATAGGGTACAGTGTTTTATTTAAGTATATACACAGCATCAGCTGAGTAAACTAGGTGCCCAGGCTTTCTATCTTTGTTTTTTTCTTTCTTTCTTTCTTTCTTTCTTTCTTTCTTTCTTTCTTTCTTTCTTTCTTTCTTTCTTTCTTTCTTTCTTTCTTTCTTTCCTTCTGTTTTTTTTTAACAGCACACAGGGTCCTCCGTTCCCATTGCGTTATCATTGTGAATTGCACTCACCATGCACTGGGATGGAACACTGGATCTTGCTCCTTCTGTCTCTCTTTGCTATCTTTCTTTTTTTTTAAAGATTTATTTTTATTATTGTTTTATTGGAAAAGCAGATATACAGAGAGGAAGATCTTCCGTCCGATGATTCAATCCCCAAGTGAGCGCAATGGCCAATGCTATGCCGAACCGAAGCCAGGAGCCTCTTCCAGGTCTCCCATGAGGGTGCAGGGTTCCAAAGCTTTGGGCCATCCTCGACTGCTTTCCCGGGCCACAAGCAGGGAGCTAGAAGGGAAGCGGCGCCACCGGGATAGAACCGGCGCCCATATGGGATCCCGGGCATGCAAGGCGAGGACCTCAGCCACTTGCACCACCATCCCGGGCCCTTTTTGCTACCTTTCTACCTCCTTCCTATCCCTGGTCTTCATTCTTACCAACCTGTAGCAATCACAATTCTAAGTTTGCAGCTATTTTTTAACATTCATATATGATAACATGTTAGTTTTGTCTACATTTGCCTTATTTTATCTCATTACATCCATTTCCATCTATTTTGTAACAAATAAGAATTTATTGGTTTTAATGACTGAATACAGTCTCTTAATATTCATAGGTTTCACTATTAATAACATCGGGGGAACAAATGAAATCTAGAATCAAATTAATTTTGTTTCTTTTAATATACTAATTTAGTATATTTTTATTTCTTTGCCTTTTATTTTCTTACCTTGTCTACTTTACTTGGGTGAATATTAAATTACATAACAATAAAAAGTAGTCATTCTAATTTGGTTACGTATCTTACAGGAAATGCTTTTGGTTTTTTGGAATTCATTTGTGTGATGGCTATAGGTTTGTTATCTATAGATACTATTTTATTGAGACCTATTTCTGTGTACCTCAACTGAGGTAGATTTGGAGGTACTTATAGATTTGTAGATTTCTTCAACTTACCTATATAAGTTATTTCAAAATAAATGTAGAAATTCATTGAGTGCTTTCTATAAGATAATTTTAATGATGCTTGTTCTTCATTCTGTTAATTTTCATTTATTGGCCCATTTTCTACATTCTCTAGTTAGGTTCACCTTGGCTAGTACATGTGAGCTTATTGTTGTGATGTTTCATTTATTTTACATATATTATAGAAATGTTTTTATTAAAGATTTATTTATTGCAAAATCAGATATATAAAGTGTAGGAGAGACTTAGATGAAAATCTTAGGTCTGATGGTTTCCTTCCCAGTGGGGAAGCATCGGCTGCTGGGATTATAACCGGTGACCATATGGCATCCTGGTGCATGCAATACAAGGACTTTAGCAACAAGGCCACTGCCCTCGGCCCTGTGATAAGAATTTTACATCTATTTTATCAGGTAATTGGTCTATGCCTTTTTAATGATTTTAAGCTAGATTTCTGGACTATAAGCAATTATTTCAGAAGGAGCATTAAGTAAATTTATAGAGAAATCATTGTACGGCAATGGAGATGCATTTTTAATGAGCAATTCCATCTCCCCCCCCCCCGCCCCATTTTAAACAGTCAGACATAGTTGAAGATCTTCCTACTGCTGATTCAGTCTAGTTTAGGAATCCAAGTACTGTTAGGCTCAGCATAATTATGGAATGGTTTTCTTCATTTTAATTCTTTACCATAATTCTAGAAAATTTGGTGTTAATTTGGTAGAATTTAGTAGTGAAGACAACTAGTGCTGACCTTTGGTTTGAAGAGATTTATTGCTGATTCATTAACTGCCTATTTTATCAAGTTTTTTGGTGTCTTTCTGATTCAGTTTGTAGCCTAATGCTAAGTATCCAGAAATTAAGCATTTTGTATGATTTATTTGTTTATAACTATTGTTTACACTCCCTAGGGATCCATTGCACATCCATTTTTCCAGTGAAGATTTATTTTATCAGGCCTGGCATGGTGGCCTAGCAGCTAAAATCCTCACCTTGTGCATGCTGGGATCCCATAGGGCAACAGTTCTAATCTCGTCAAAGCCACTTCCCATCCAGCTCCCTGCTTGTGGCCTGAGAATGCAGTCAAGGATGGCCAAAAGTCTTGGGACCCTGCACCTGCATGGGAGACCTGGAGGAGATTCCTGGCTCCTGGCTTCAGATTGGTGCAGTGCCAGCCATTGCAACCACTTGGGGAGTGAATCATTGGACGGATATCTTCCTGTCTCTTCCCCTCTCTGTATGTGTGACTTTGCAATTAATAAAAAATTGTTAAAGATTAATTTATCGATATGCAAGTCAGAACTATAGAGAAAGAGGGAGAGTTAGAGAGATCTTCCTTCTGCTTTAATCCCTCTCTAAGTGACCACAATTGTTAAAGCAGGACCAGTTTGAAGCTTCTTCCCAGTTCTCCGAGATCAGTAAAGGGAATCAAGCATTGGGACATCCTGTGCATTCCCACATGCACTGGGAGGGAGCTGGATCAGAAATAAAGGAGTTAGGCCTTTGCAGTGACCTAGTGGATAAAGCCCTTGCCTTACACATGCTGGGATTCCATTTGGGTGTTGGTTTTAATCCTGGTGGCTCCACTTCCAATCCAGCTCCCTGGTTGTGGCATGGGAAATCAGTGGATAATAATAGTAATAATAATAATAATAATTTGTCAAATACCAGGACACAGGAAGTTCCATGTGTTGTTCAATTGGCAGCTTTTATCTTTCAAGCTCCTTGTGACCTTAACAACATATACATCCCCTGTTCAGTACAAAATGATCAAAGGACCTCAGTAGGTAGTTCTCAAAATGTAGCCATTTGGGAAATGTAAATCAAAATCACAATGAGATAGCTCAACCCTGTCAGAATGGCTATTATTACTTGGAAGAAATTGGAAACAATTACTGGTGAGGATGTCAAAAATGGAAACTTTTATACATTGCTGATGGAGTTATAGATTAAGTCAACATGTGAAAAATAATTTCAAATTTCTTAAATGTTTAAAAATAAGATTGCTGGGCTCAAAATGGTAAACTAGCAAGCAAATTCCTTGCCTTGAATGTGCTGGGATCCCATATGGGCACCGGTTCAAATCCCAACAACCCTGCTCCCCATCCAGCTCCCTGCCAGTGGCCTGGAAAAGTAGCCTTGGGACCCTGCACCTGCATGGGAGACCTGGAAGAACTCATGATTCTTGGCTTTGGATCAGCAGAACACTAGCCATTGAGGCCCTTTGGGCAGTGAATCATTGAATGGAAGACCTTCCTCTCTGTCACTCTTTGTCTCTGTATATGTGACTTGGCAATCAAAATAAATAAACCTTTAAGAAAAAGCTTAAATTAAATAAAAAAGATTAAATTTCAATAAGACTGCTGTAAGTTTACATTTTCATTACTAGTTGCATTTTCTGAGTTATGAACATGTCACATGAAAGAGATACCATCTTTTTTATAGCAGCACTATTCATAATGTGCAAGATGTGGAATGAATTGAGGAGTCCATCATTAGATACTTAAATAAGGAACATGTAGCATATGTGTAAATGAAATTCTGTGTATTATATCAAAGTGAGTGTAACTAGAGTGCAAGATATTAAGTGAAATAAGCTAAATACAGGGCCTGGTGGTATGGCCTAGTGCATAAAGTCCTCGCCTTGAACACACCAGGATCCCATATGGGCGCAAGTTCTAATCCCAGCAATCCCACTTCCCATCCAGCTCCCTGCTTGTGACCTGGGAAAGCAGTGGAGGACGGCCCAAAACCTTTGGACCCTGCACCCATGTGGGATACCCGGAAGAAGTTCCTGGATTCTGGCTTTGGATCGGCATAGCATCAGCCGTTGCCTCACTTGGGGAGTGAATCATCAGATGGGAGATCTTCCTCTCTGTATATCTGACTTTCTAATAAATAAATAAATTTTTTAAAAAAAGAGTAACAGGGTAAAAGGGAGGATTCAAAAGAAGTATCATACTGTTAAATGTATGTGTATCTGCTACATTCGCTGTTTTTATGTTAAAATTTAGTGAATAAATTACTGGAACAAAAGGCAAACCCAGAAAATTGGTAGATGCTAAAGGGCTTCGAGAATATTTTTTAAAAAAAATTAAGTTTGCTGCAGCATGGCATTTATCTTATATATATACCTTCTGTTCAGCTGGCAGGCTATGACTGGCTAATATGAACTAATTGTCTGAAGAAGATAGTTCTGTATGAGACTATCATTTGTTTCCTTCCTAAGCTGTAGTTTACTATGTGGAAATTAAAACTTCAGTTTTATTATGTTATTCCATACAAAGTAAAGCGAAAACAAAGTAGAAAGTTTTAATATGTGCATACTCAAAAGTGAAAAAAAGAAAAAAAAAGTATAGTTTTATATTTATACACTAGAATTACATGTATATGTATTCCATATTGTTTTGTCTTTTTATACACTAGAATTACATGTATATGTATTCCATATTGTTTTGTCTTTTGAGTATGTATATGTGTATTATTGATATATATGATCATATATTATATATATTTAATTCCAGTATAAGCTGAAGGAAATATTTACTCATGCAAGTAAAGTTTGAAAATGTATTCAGTATTTCATTATTTCACTGTGAAGCAGGAAAATTGAATTTTATTATTGCTTTATAATTTTAAGTATCTCTATGTTTGAGGAAATCATTAGTAAGCTACTCAATTTTCTCGTTATCTTGTACAATAGTAAGCATTTATCTTAATTATCTAATGTAGCATGATGTTTAGCTCATGTGTATCTAAATATTGTATAGTGAACTCATTCTATGCTTATTAAAGAAAACAATCTGATACAGGATAATAATGATATTGTAGCTTCAGAATTGCAAGCATGACACAGGACAACATGGTTTATTTTGTTTTTACCTTATGTTGCCATATAGATGTAAATTAAGCTGCATTCCTAGAAGATGCAAATTGAACACACACTGAAGAATTAAACACAGCTTAGTATTATAGGTCCTGAGTTAATATTTTGGCTCCATGTCAATATGATTAGTTATCGTAATTTAGTTGAAAAGCACAGTGGCAATAACGGACACACAGAGTGATATCTTCCACTTGGAGAGCTATTCTAGCAATGCCTTCCACAGTTCATTAGAATGAGAATTTTTAGAGAACACAATATTTAAGAGAATAAGGAATATTCTGTTGTAATATTGGAATTGCAAAAGTGATATAGCACAAAATATTTTTATTTAACTATGATGCTGTATGAATTGTAAATTAAACTGTGTCCATAGAAGTTGCAAATTAGATATACAGAGAATGTACTATCAGTGATTCTATTGAATAATCCAGAACTGAGGAGACATGTGCTGTTACAGGTGTTGGTGTCCTTTGAAGATGTGGCTGTGGACTTTACCCAGGAAGAATGGCAGACAATGGACAATGCTCAGAGGACCCTGTACAGGGAGGTGATGCTTGAGACCTATAACAATCTGCTGTCTGTGGGTGAGTGAAGTTCTGTCATGCCCAAGAAGAACACTTCTGTATAGTTTGATAATGAAAGAGGAGTTTAAAAGTGTAGTAGTTGGTAGGACCAGTGCTGATTTCAGAAAATCTGCATCATTCTCCATTAGCAGGATACTCCATGACAAAGCCTGATGTGATCTTCAAGTTGGAACAAGAATCAGCACCATGGATAGTGGAGAAATCTGTCAAGCAGAGACTTCCAGGTAGGTCAGCAGGGAAGCTGATACTTCTTTCAGTAAATGTTGACTGGAATTATATTTGAGTTTTATTTTGAGTTTCTTCCAGAAGGAGAGCCGGTGAGACACAGGCATTCTATAGTCTCCATGAATAGGTTATTCTAGCAATTTGCCAGCCTGTCAACATAAATTTAGAAGTATATATTTGACTTTTTATGATCCCAAACACTTGAATCACATCTACCACCTCCCAAGATACATTTTCAGGAAGTTGTATTTGAAGCAGAGTAGCCAGGAAAAGACAAACTAGGGCTGAGATTGGATGTAACATACCCCAAGATTTATTTTATATTTTTATGACATATTTTCTCTCATATCCCACTTTATGTTAAACACACAATGTCACATAATTGAAATTTTAATTTAAAAAGATGGGTATTATGTTAAGGCATTCATAGATGAGCTATATTGCCTAGTTAATAAGGCTTATATATGTCTACATTTTACTAATACTAAAATATGCTGTATCTAGAATGGCAAAAAATTTCATTGACTTCCCTTGAGCATTTGAAAAAACAACATTTAGATATGATTCATACATATGATTACTCTTTTCCTCATTTCAGATCCCCATGGAAAGAATGAGCTGCTTGGAGCTAAGCAGAAAGTTCAAGAAATAATCTTCAGGTAAGTTGTAATCTGAAAAATTATAGAATACCTAAAATGAGAGCTGCATTGCCACAAAGATGGTTATCATTATCTCTGGCCATAAATGAAACACAATATGAAAGGGAAATTGTACAAAAATGAGACTTGAGAAATAGGATTTCATTCTTTCCCTTTTTCTTTCTCTCTCTCTCTCTTGTTTTTTTTTTTGTTTGTTTGTTTGTTTTTTTCATTTTCAGACAGAAGTTTTATTTGGAAAGTGAACAGGTGAATGTAGGAAGCAGAGGGAGGAGATCATGCGCCTGTTGAATGGAGACAGCAATGTTTTTCAGAAGGGTCTCAGATTTTTAAGTGTCCTATGAACATTCCTTGTCTGTACAGGAACCTGTGTGTAAGACACTTGCCATTGGTTTTTCTCAACCAACAAGGAAATAGCTGCTACTACACAGCTTCAAATCTGCACAGGTCATTCTTTGGCTGTTGAGCTCTCCGAGGTAGGAAGCCACATGAGTGACAAATCTGAAGAAACTGGCTTTTTCTGATGTCATGTATAAAGTATAGAGGGGGTCATCCACACAAGTCATTTCTAAAGATCAAACCTGAGGGCATGGCATGATAGCCTAGTGGCTGTCCTTCAGCTTGCATGCACTGGGATCATATACGGACACTGGTTTCTGCCCTGGCAGCTCCACTTAATATCCAGCTCTCTGCCTATTGCAGGTGTCCAGATTAGCCAAGTTCAGAACTTAAGAAGGACGCCTGGAGTAGGCATAGCAAATAAATGGACCACTACAGTTTCAGGATCATAATGGACAATTCAAGAAAGCTGTCCTCTTTCTTTGTACAGAAGCCTTCACAAACTCTGGCACCTACTTTTCACACCTGGTCAAGCAGGCCTTCCTAAGGATAGTTCTACCAATTATTTCACCTTGAGGCAGGATATCAGCTGTCCTAATCCTGTGGTCAGGAAGTTCTCAATAGATGGTACATGTCAATCAGTAACACATTCCTATTATTATTCTGATGCTCCAACTTAGTCTTGATTCAGTTTAGGGAGGAAGTGCATCACAGAAGGAGGGACCTAAAGATTAATGAAAGAGGGAAAGAATAGATTTCCACTACATCTAAGGACTTAACATCCTTGATTAGCATGTGGCCCATGTAGGAGGACAACCCTAAGCCTAGGTTCCTGCTAGGTGTAGGGACTTAACACCCTTGATTTTCATATGATCAGAGGGGCAGCTGAGGGAGCAGGAATAATAAAAGACCCTTTTGCTAAGATGGTATCACCAACATCATCTTCTAAGCACACACTAATCATAAATTCAACTCCACAGTGACAGACAATGCCTAATTACAAATATCTCTGTGGGCTTGTCCAGTGTGTATGCAAAAGGAAATGGAACTGCTTTTCAGGTGGTTGTAGAGACATCCAGCTGGGCCTTGCCATGCAGCGGAAAATTCCTTGTGGCCTTGCCTGCAATGGAAAAGTTCTCTTCAAACCTTCATGTCTTTCACATGCACTGCATGGACCTCAGCAGCCTGTGGTCTGGGAAAGTTGGTGAAGACACCCCACAAGCTTATGGCTATACATCTGTGTGGTAGACCCAGAAGAAACTCCTAGTATTTAGCTTTGAAACAGCTCTGTCAGTTGTGTATTTTTAGAATGTGAGTCAGCATTTGGAAGATCTTCTTGTGTGTCTTACATCCTCTCTGTATATCTGAATTTCCAGTAAATATAAACACAGCTTAACAATAAAACTCAAACCAAAGTGAATATTTGGTGATGCCTGGACTCTCATCCCTCCTTCAATGCTGATAAACCAGTGTGAAGTGTGAAAAAGGAGCCCAGAACTTTGGTCCCATGTCAGGTAGTTGAGATTCAGGATTCACTGAAGGAGCTTCAAGTCATGCAGAAAATTGGCCTCTTGTGTCAATCCTCCAACAGTTTCCCAAGTGTTAGGACCCAGAGACTTGCTTCTAAAATGAAAATTGATGTGCGAGCAAAAGTGAAAATAGGTAGTTGGTGATTAAAGCCTCTAAGGTCCTAAAGTGTTATACTTCTTATCTCCTCCCCCACCCCCCACATCCTAAAAGCACAATCAGTCTGGAGGTTTAGGTGGAGCTAGACAGTGACTGGAGGTTACGTTGGTGGATATGTTCATGTTTGTGCAGGGGCATGGTGTGCCAAGGGTCATTTCCAATGGCTCAGTAGAAATCTTGTGGAGTCTTTGCTAAGTCCAGCCACATAGCTCTATGTCCAACCACTATGACGATGTGAAGAGCTGAGTCTTGGCCTTCCTGGGCTCGAAAGGCTTCGCCCTCCCTGGTGAGTACGCTGGGAGTGGATACATTGGATACAAGGCAGGCCTAGACTCCACCCACCTCCAACATCATGAGGTGGGTGGGACTAGGGGAATGCAACTTAATCATTTTTTTATGAGTTGGGTTTCTGTGTATTGTGTGTGTGTGTGTGTGTGTGTGTGTGTGATTTAATTGCACTCAATGTGTGTTAAAATTGGTATTATCATTTGCAAATCTTCTATTTTTCCTTCCTGTTTTAGGTCAAGGCTAAATGATATTCAGAGAAGCTATACTAGGCCTCCCAACCATCCTAGTACTTAAGGATGGGTACTGGACCCCTGATACCAAACTAGGGTGTCAATATGGCACACCCTCCAACATTTCTTTCCCGGTGGTTCTGATAGTTCTGAAATGGGGTCCATCTCACTGATTCAAGCAAGCGGGAACCCTTTCAATGTTCATTGGCTGACATGGTTGACCTTAGGGTCTTCTTTCCTCCAGATATTTGCTATCATCATTTGGCTGAGGTAGTTATTCCGACTGTTCTTTCCTTTCCCTTGGATGTGCTTTCCAGGCCTCAGTGGGCTGCCAATTCCAGGTGGATCCAGACCAGCTGTCCAATACTCCTTTTCAACTAAGGAGTACCGGTCCTTACAAGACCTGAGCCAGTCAATCCTGCCCAGTGGAGCCCCACCCTCAGTGCTCACTGAGCTAGCACCACCATGCAGGCATGTAAAGTATCCTAGCCATGTGATCTGAGGCCTGCCACACCATCTACTCCCAGGACCCATTGCACTGACCAGCCAAGCATTCAGGCCAGGCAACAGAAACCACCACACATGCAGCCACTGGGGTTCATAAACTGTGCTTATTGCAGAGCTGTGCCTAAGGTCCCAGACAAGGCTACCAGGGACCCAGTGGATCTCCTTCACGCAGGCATTATGAGTCCAGCACCAACATCACCCTGACTGCCACGGCTTGCCTCAACTCATTTTCCACCAGCATGTGTTGCAACCTGGCTCAGTCTTGTCTTCCCCCACTTCCACTTCACGTTGCTGTGTGCTGTGGCCTTTCCTAATACAATCCATCTGGAGGTTTAGCCGGACCTAGGTTGTGGCTGAGGATTGCATGGGTTCGTGGGTGTGTTCATATTTTTCAGAGGCATGTGGTAATAAGGTCATTTCCACAGGCTCAGTACAAATGATGTGGAATCTTCTTTTTCCTAAGTCTGCGCTCATTGGTCTTGTATAAGAGCCAAAATACTTTTTCAACTCCCATATTGTGCACCAAACAAATGTTACCAGGAAAGCTCAGTGAATCTTTCCTTTAACATGGTGTAGAAACAGAAAATGGAAACTAGTCTAATTATTACTTGTTAATGGACCAGCTGAACTTGGAAGAGGGGAGGAGGAAAGCAACTCCCAGGAGGGGCTCAGAGATCTAATGCCTTTTGAAAGGAGAGAGGAAATGACATCATAGTTTATTTTAATTTCTCTTATCCCATAGGAAGTCTGATGAAATGCCATTTGAAAAGAAGCATGCCTCAGTTGTTCCTGAGAACAACCTCGAGAGTGAGAAAAATCTCAGTCATCTTGACAAGATCCACATTTGTCAGCAGTCCTTTGAACACAATGGGAAAGAGAAAGCTTTCAGCAGGCAGAAGATAGTCCTTACTTGTGAGCATGTTTATACCAAAGACCTATGCAATCAGCAACCTGTCAGTGTGGGAGAAGCAATTCATGTTGGCCACTATACATCTTTGCTTACCCCCAAACAGAGAACTGACTCAGGAGAAAATCTGTATGTGTCAAATGAATGTAAAGAAATCAGGAACCACAAGTCAGAACTCATTAGAGTTCAAATCCTTCAAATTGCAGAGAATCCGTATGAATACACCGAGCATGGAAATTTCATTCAGCAGCAGTTATCTCTCATTAGGCATAAGAGAAAGCACCCTGGGCAAAAATCTTATGAATGCAGTGAGTGTGGGAGAGGTTTTTCTCTTAAGTCAAGCATGAGAGAACATCAGAGAATCCACACTGGGGAGAAACCATTTGATTGTAGTGATTGTGGAAAAGCTTTTGCCAGCAAGTCAGAATTCATTCATCATCAGAGAAAGCACACTGGGGAAAAGCCTTATGAATGTAGTGAGTGTGGAAAAGCTTTTATTCGTAAGTCACAGCTCATTAGTCATCAGCGAATCCACACTGGGGAAAAACCTTATGAATGTAGTGAGTGTGGAAAAGCTTTTATTCGTAAGTCACACCTCATTAGGCATCAGAGAACGCACACAGGGGAAAAACCTTATGAATGTAGTGTGTGTGGAAAAGCTTTTGCCACAAATTCAGAATTCGTACATCATCAGAGAATTCACACAGGTGAAAAACCTTTTGAATGTAGTGAGTGTGGAAAAGCTTTTATTCGAAAGTCACAACTCATTAGTCATCAGAGGATCCACACAGGTGAAAAACCTTTTGCATGTAGTGAGTGTGGAAAAGCTTTTTTTCATAAGCCAGACCTCGTTTGGCATCAGAGAAGGCACACAGGGGAAAAACCTTATGAGTGCAGTGAGTGTGGAAAAGCTTTCCTCAGAAAGTTCGACTTCATTCATCATCAGAGAATCCACACTGGGGAAAAGCCTTATGAATGTAGTGAGTGTGGAAAAGCTTTTATTCGTAAGTCACAGCTCATTAGTCATCAGCGAATCCACACTGGGGAAAAACCTTATGAATGTAGTGAGTGTGGAAAAGCTTTTATTCGTAAGTCACAGCTCATTAGTCATCAGCGAATCCACACAGGGGAAAAACCTTATGAATGTAGTGAGTGTGGAAAAGCTTTTGCCACAAATTCACAATTCGTACATCATCAGAGAATCCACACTGGGGAAAAACCTTATGAATGTAGTGGGTGTGGAAAAGCTTTTATTAAAAAGTCATACCTCACTAGTCATCAGAGAATTCACACAGGGGAAAAACCTTATGAATGTAGTGAGTGTGGAAAAGCATTTTCTGACAAGTCAACCGTTAGAAAACATCAGAGAATCCATACTGGAGAAAAACCTTATGAGTGTAATGAGTGTGGAAAACGCTTTTTTCATAAGCCAATCCTCCTGAGACATCAGACAACACACACTGGAGAAAAACCTTATGAATGTAGTGATTGTGGAAAAGCTTTTTTTCGTAAGTCAGACCTCGTTTGGCATCAGAGAATCCACACTGGGGAAAAACCTTATGAGGGCAGTGAGTGAGGAAACGCTTATATTCGTAAGTCACACCTCGTTAGGCATCAGAGAATGCACACAGGTGAAAAACCTTATAAATGCAGTGAATGTTGAAAATCTTTTAGTATCCACTCAGGTTTCATTCATCATCAGAATATGCACACTGGGGAAAATCTGTATGAATGTAGTGAGTGTGGAAAAGCTTTTATTCAAAAGTCACACCTCATTAGGCATCAGAGAATGCACACATGTGAAAAACCTTATGAATGTAGTGAGTGTGGAAAAGGCTTTTTTCGTAACACACACCTCTTTAGATTCTGAGGGTCCAAAAAGGGGAGAAATTTTATGAATGTAGTGAGTGTGGAATAGAATTTTCTGATAAGTCAACATTTGATTACATCAGAGAATACACACAGGTGAAAAACCTTATGAATGTAGTGAGTGGAAAACCTTTTATTTTTTAAATCATACGAATAAATGTAAGAATGTAATATAATATTATCTCATTAGACACCAGAGAATCCATACTGGGGAAATACCTTATGAATGTAGTGAGTGTGAAAAAGATTTTTTCATGTGGCACACATTATTAGACATCAGAGAATCCAAAGTGTGGAAGAATCCTTTTGAATGTCGTGAGTGTGTAAAAGCTTTTTCTCATATGTCACACCTAATCATAGATCAAAGTATCCACACAGGAGAAAACTTATGAATTCATTGTGTATCTTAAAGCCTTTACTTACCAAACAGGTTTAATTTGCCATCAGGAAATGCATACAGGATAAGAAACACACGAATGTATTGGGTAAGAAACACACGAATGTATTGGGTTGAAAATCCTGTTGCAAGCAGTCAAGTTTTGTTAAACATCAGAATTCACATAGGAAAGCACGAATGTATTACATGTGTGTTAAAATTCACCCAAACATTTTGAGCACAGTGCAAAGCATACATGCTTTAGTAATTAGCATATTCAAAGAAACGGGCAAACATACTGCATTGACTGAAAAATCATTTTTCTGAAGTCAATCGTTAGCAGAGTCACGGACCTCAGCACTACAAAAAATGTAATCACAAAGAATAGCTGCCATAAACCTGTTATTATTGTCTGTCAGAGCTGATAAAGTGAATGAAGAAAGAACCATTAGCAAGAGTGCAAATATAAAACATTGTAAAACGGCAATGGATGTGGAAACATACTTTGAAAGTCTCAGCAAGTGTTTATTAAACATGAGGAGTACCATTTTATTTCAGAATCGAGGTTATTTCTTACTAAAATAATTAAGATGCAAGTTGTATGTAATCTCCCTTTGCTGTGAGGTTGTAAATGGGAATTCTGCTTTCAGATTTAATGTTGATACTAAATGCTCAGTGTATAACATTTGCTTGAAATACCATGTTTCTCACTTACACATTTATCTTTTTTAGAATCTCAAAATTCCTCATCCTATTAGAGAATTATATTGGAATCACAAATACCAAGTGATGCATGTGGCAGTTGTAGTGATAAAGACCCAGGTGTGAAGGATGAAACTTGTGCAGAGGCAAGATTCTTTTGTGAGATCTGGCCAAATGTGGATCCTTTTTGGCCACTGTCTGTCCTTGAATAATAAGTATGGCAGATTGCTCCTGCATCTTTGCCTGCTTATTCCATGCAGGACGCCATAGGCACATGGTACACTGTGTTTCCAAGACAAAGCCCTGAGAGTGGTCTCAGCTAACAAAGACTGCATCTTGGCCTGTTCACTGGGCATACATCCCGAGTAGTAGCACGCTGTATCCCAATTTCTCTGTCCCTGCGAAGCTGTGCTAGAATTTCCCTGATAAGCAACTCTGAGAAGTGAAATGTAACCTTTATTCTGTTTGCCAGTCACATGTAATGATCATACCCAAAGGCATAGCTTTCAGCCCAGGTGCTAGCTTATCTTGGTCTACCTGCACATGGCCTAAAACATTAAGCTCCCAACCCTTTAACAGAATGTAAGTGGGAACTTGATTAGAATGTCCAGAGAGATAGGCATGCCTACTGGCAAGATACAATAACAGTGTAGGGTGGGAGTACTATCGAGACCACCTTTCTGCCTTCCCCCTCCATTTTATACATATGCTTGAATGATGTTTTCAATAAATGGACATCCCTCACCAGTTTGTCTCTGGTGCTTTTTCAGCCAAGCTACCACATTGTCATGGCCCTGAGGAGTCTCTGGGACTGCTATTCAAAAAACACCCAAGGCTGTGTTAGGCATTTCTCAAAGACAAAAGAATTGTCTGTCATCAGACTCTTGGAGTTCCTCTTTCAGGTGGAGTTTATGTGTCAGCTGCCACCACTACTGCTCAGATTCACACTGATTCCATGCATTATGGCTTCCCACATTACATGTCTGTATGTGTGCCTTTGCTACAGCTCATGTAAATGGTGCCATCTACCGGCAATTAGGCCTCCTTACAGATGAAGGCAAACAAAAACAAAGACGAAATTCTCACGGCTTATTAGCTGCTAGTTGGTTCCCACTGCATTTGTGATAATACTGAACTGGACATGGCTAATGAGAAGTGGCCACGAGGGCAACTGCCATACTCCCTGTATTTACTAAATTCTTCCCTCAGATCCATATTCTTCCAAATCTTTGCTATAGATACAAGAAAAGAGGGGAACCAGGCAGCGAGAACAGAACTGGTACCAAGAACTGGACGGTAGGCTGTTTCTTCCAAAAGCCCTGGGGCAACATCTGGCTTAGCAACTCCATCAAAGCACATATTTAGCAAAAACAAAGCTTGCAGAGTTCCTCAGGAAAGGATTTAGGATGTGAGGACTAAACGCATTGATGGAAGGAGTGGTAGAACATTGTGTGATTTATTTCCGGGTTAACCCAGGGCCATGACCAACAACAAAACTGCAATCAATAACCAGGCAACAGAGCCAGGGAGGTTTGTGGAAATTGATTTCATTGGAATTAAGTCAAGAAAATATGGATATAAACTTACTGTGTTTATAGGTACTTTCCCAGGATGGGAAGAAGTTTTCCTACTAAGACTGAAATTGGCAACCATGACTGCTGAAAATTGTTACATGAGATTGTTGCTAGGTGTGGTCTGACTCTCCATAAAGGCTCAGTTCATAGCCCTGACTTTATTGCCCAGGTGTCACAAGGAATAGCCCAAGCTTTAGGGATAAATTGGAAATTACATTGTGCTTATAGACCCCGAAGCTCTGGCCTGGTAGAGAGTAAATCAGCCCCTAAAGGAGACCTTGGTCAAATTATCCCTAGAGACTGGTGAAAATTGGGTGGGCATGCTGGCTTTTGTCCTACTTAGAACAAGATATAACTCCAGCATTAAATGGTTCACTCCATTTGAGACTATGTTTGGGAGACCCCACCTGATTTGCCCAAGATGGGAGAATAAGCCCTGCAAATTATCTGCTGTGATCAGCTTTTAAGTTCCTTGTAGGCTTTCCAGAAAGTCCAAAAGGAACTGATATCTGACCTGGAGGCAGCTTTCCGGCCAGTCCAACCACCTTGTTTCTGATGAGGTTACCATGTTTGGATCAAGAGACATCAAACTGAAGCCCTGCAGCCATTCTGGAAAGGACCATGTGCTATGATCCTAACCACTCCAACAGCCATTAAGGTAGATGGGAACAAGTTATGGATTCATCACTCTCAGGTTGAAAAGGACACCAGCTCCAGGGAGCAGCAATGGTCACCAACCCACAGGACACTAAGCCCACTTTGGCATGCGGTGATGGTCGCAGTTCCTCAAACATCAGGTAAGAAATGGAGAATTGTCAGACACTCTTGGGACCCACTAAAGATAAGGCTTATCAAAGAAACTCTTTAGCACCTATGTAATATTAATGTTGTTGATCTTAAATAGAAATAGAACGGGTGGGGCTATATCGCATTCCCTACATCAATTGATTAACTGTATTTGGGAGTTAAAAAAACAGAGGATGGGAGTGCAGTTAAGCAGGTGTCCACCTATGGGGCCCATACATATTGGTCAGTTGTCTTTCAACTCTTTGGCAATTTTTGGAATAGTCTAAAACTAATCCTCTATGTATGTGGGAGGAAAGACATGGAACAACAATTATTTTTAATACCCAGTTTTACATATGCCCTGATCATGAAAACGCATATTGTGGAGGTACTGGGGACTATAACTGCTGTGCATGGGGCTACAAAACAATAGCCCCTGGTGTCTCGAATCCCAGACAGTTATATTGCCTTCAAAAGAGAAACAACTCTGCGACCTTGTAAAGTATGTAAATGTAACCCTATAGATATTCAGGTTTAAAAAAATACAAAACTACAAGATTGCATCTGGAACACAGGATTCACATGAAGTTTGTGACTATGTATTCCTGTTTGGAGCCAGATGCAATATTTACCGTAAAACGTGACTGTCCTAAAATGCCAACCAACTCAATTGGCCCCAGTAGATAGATTATACCTCATGTGCTTCTGGTCCAGCCGCAGGATTCAGTTACCTCTTCCATAGAGTAAATTACAGCACTGCAAGCAACAGGTCACCCTTAGAAGGTAAGTAAATTTCTTTCTTAAATATGTTAGACTCAGGTTTTCTTTTTCTTAATGCAACAAATTCCAGTGACACCCGGGACTGTTGGCCATGTGTCAACCCTGAACCACCATGTTATGTAGGCATTGTCACCAACAGCACTGCAGAACAACTACCCCAACATATCCACAATGTAAGTGCTGAACAAACCCATGCCCAGGTGCTTTGCTGGTGGGGTAAGGAACCCAAGCTCACTCTTGGGGATCTTGGAGGATGAGTTACCTGTTTCTTAAATACTGAGCTTAATATCGGTAAGTCCCCATATCAAAATTCATGCAGCCAACTATACAAACTCATCCTTGGGGACCTTGTAGATAATAGTTACCTAGTAGCTTCAGAAGGATCATGGTTTGCTTGTACTATAGGAATCACCTCCTGCCTTTCAAAGACAGGATTATACAGGAAGAAGAATACACTGGGAACTGGCCCACCGAAAAAAGAGGGCTGCCCCTGCCCCTAGTACCAGTTATGGTTCAATTGGGAATATCTGGATCCACAGCTCCTGGAGGGGCTGCCCTCATAACTGGAAGCAAAAACTTCCACATATTAGGTAAATATTCTCTGAATAAGAAACTTCAATGTCCAACTAAAATCTTCCTTAAACTCCTTGCCTAAGTTGGTCCTCCAAAACAGATGAGGAATAGATCTGTTTTTAAAGCAAGGAGGCCTTTGTATGGCCCTGGGAGAAACCTGCTACTTCTATACACATCACTCTGGAATAATGTGAAAAGACTATCTCTAGTCAGAAACTGTCTCAAGGAAAGAAAAGAGCTAAGACACAACCAACAAAACTGATTTGAGAGCCTATTCTCTTCATCACCTTGGTTCACCACTTTGGTTATGACCATCTCTGGCCCCCTTCTGTTTTTGCTTTTAGGACAAATGATACACCCTTGTATTATTGTTAATTGCTTGGCTGACTGTATAAAACAAAGATTCAGTACTGTTAGACTAATGGTCCTCAGATCTCAGTGTAACACAATTTGTAATGATAATGATGCATTTGACTTTAGTTACTAGAAGAGGGGGAAATGTAAAATCCAATCACCAACTGGAGTCCGTTTGATTCAGGCCTGCACAAGATTGCTAACCTGCTCTCTATACTTCTATACAAAATGCTTTGCCAGCTGCCTTCTTTTTGGGCCAGATCACAAGGAGCAACATGCCCTGTCAGCGATTGTTGGTTTCAAGGAATGATTTATTCACCCATTATTCTTATGGTGGCCTCCTGTGGCTACCTATGGCCACCAATGGTTCCCGGGGCAGCCTCCTGTGACCGCCCAACTTACTTGCTTCCCATGACTGTGTAACATTTTACATAAAAGCCCTCCTAACTCTCACATTTGGGTCACTCTCTAAAGGAAAGGAGAGTTGACCCCAGCTGGTTAGTTTACCTGCCTACTGAATAAACATTACTGATTAGCAAAGTAGTCTGGACTGCATTTCTTGGGGAGAAACTCAGCTTGGGTGCAAGACTCGAATGGAGAACTAGGATCAATTTGGATCCTTGGAGATTCTCATTGATGGAAAAGTGAAACGCTTTCATAGTACCAGTGTTGACAAAGCCCTAGGCTTCAGAACATTTTCAGCAGATTTGCACACTCACACTTATGGAACAACCCAGCCCCTTACACTCATGATCTGCTGACTTCCATGGAGGCTGAACATCCTCCCTGTCATGGCATGTGTGGAGAAAAACCACAGAAACCGAACTTGAGCCACTTACCATCTGTCTCCCATAGGCAGAGGAGCCTGTCTCACCATGGCATTTCTAGAATGCTGAGGCTGCAGGATTCGTGGCTGTTGTGACCAGACAGCTACTAATTGGACAGCTTGTATGACCATAGAGGCCCGTGACTTCAGAGATGCATCCAATAAGAATGCTCCCTGTCACCAGAACAGCACAATGGGTTATGTGACTGAAGCAAGAATGACGGCCGAGGCTGCAGCTCAAGTTTAGAGCTTTGATATCTCACTTGATCATGGCCCACCAAAGTTGGTGTGCTATCATCTTCTTGTTCATTCAACACATCCATGCAAGTGTCTGTGATGTTACTGTGATCTGGAGCTTAATACGACCTGTGGCAGCTGAGAGACAATCCTATGAGTGTCAAGCATCCATAAGCTTCCCCTCCCACCCCACAAAAAACACTTCTTATGTTCTCCACCCATTTGGTTCATTTTGACATGGATGTTACAGATCTTTAATACATATGTCTTATTTGGTTGCATTTCGTTTTTAGTTGGCCTCATTTCCTAGTCTTCTAGTCTTTTGCCAGTATACACTTCCCCCCTCTTTTTTAATGGAATAGCACTTGAGCATTCTGCTGGAGTGCCGGCCTCTTGCAGAGACTTGCACGCTCAGTGCACAGGGTGTGGGCAACACTTGGGAGACTGTTGCATCATCCGTGCAGACCTGTAGGACTGTGAGATAAGTTGTCCACCACAATTTTGCTCCTGTGGAATGCACCAGATTGGGGAGGCAGAGAAACTTGATGTTTCCCAGGAAACACTGTGGTTCATTCAAGCAGCCACATCTGGTTCTGGTTTGGGTAGAAACAGTGGACTCTGGAGGGACCTCAAGAGAGAACAGGAGATTGTAGGCATGGTCCAGCTTTTGCCATGACCCCCAGGCAGAACCTGTGTGTCCCTACTCACCCCAGTGCTCTGTCGAGCCCAAGATCCTGCCTTGCACTTCCCAGACTGCTTTGAATGACATGGGGCTGAGCTGCCTCTACAGCCACTGCGTTAAGCTGCCAGGTGCTAAGAGGCAGCAATAGGCCAGAGTGCTCCTGAATCCTGCTCTTCCACAGATGCCATGATCTCTGAAGCCTAGCAAATGTTCTGTATATGTGTCAAAAGGCCATCGTCCCATGCCGTACTGATGCCAGCACTTGGAGTGTTCGATGAAATGAGGAAAATATTTGCTCAAACTCAGTCAACAAATAGCAAGATATGCTAGGATGCAATTAGAATTTTTTTTTAATAATCTTAGTTTATTAGAGTATCGGGGTCCCTCGTCCCGCGAGCAAGACCCCGATACGGTAAAGATTCTTAAAAAAGTTTATTGGTCAAGACTTCATGCGTTGTGGCAAAGTGAAAGCAGTTACAGCACTTGTTTAAGATTTATTACAGTAAAGCCAAAGCAGCCTAGCGCTAGCTAGCAATAGCCTTGAAGTGATAGCAATAGCTCTAGCTCTAGCCTAGCCTTGAAGCGCGCCTGGGAGAATCTCCTCTTTAACTATTTTTCACCCAGACCTTTTTACATTACACAAACCAATCCATACACAGTTCCTCACATCATGTGGTAAGCACACCAATCATGACTTAGGTCACGTAGCTTCCCTGCGTACTCGGCCCAATCCTTAGTAACTTCCCAAAACCTGTTTACCACCTTTGTGCCACGAAGCAATGGTCAACAAGTGCCATCTTTGAGGCGCAGCTCTGCTCTCCACAGCTCCCCCTTTTTGTTTTATTAAAATAAGGGACCGTGCCTGTCTTAGCTGTTCCGAATCCAGACTTTCCTTACCCGTCATGGGCTCACCACGTGGCTAAAGGCGTGGCGCCTGTCTTAGGTCGGTAAAGCTGTATCAGATACTTACCCGTCTCTGGCTACCAGTCCAGCATATTAAACCAGGTACCTGAGGAATCACGCTTGTGGAGAGCAAACACAGCTTGAGCCATGATCTATTGTTGCTGAAGCTGCTTATGTGAGGCACAATCAAGGTAGCAATTAAAAATGAGTAACAATACCAGAATAAAAAGAACATTTCATCATACCAAAAAAGAACCTCAAGGTGTTCTATGCATCCAACAAATGGAGAGGGCAATTCCATACGAATTAAATCATGCTGAGATTGAATCTCATATAGCACTGAATAATTAGCAACTGGAAACACAGTAAAATGACATTCATTGATAGCATGAGTAAGTAAACAAGGTTCCACAACACGAACAAGACCATTACACACTGGACCTTTATCAGTAGGGACACAATCTTGCAATTGATAAGTAACATTATGTTCATCAGTATGGATTCCATCAATTTGAGGCTTCAGAAAATTGGAATCAATTAATACAGATAACACATGAAAGGAACACAACACTTTGGTAACTTGGGAACATAATATACTACCATACCATAACACCAAGTTGGGATACAATTAGCAGGAGAGTGTGTCTTAATAATCTAAGCATCCTCAGATATTTGTAACATAACACGCCACATGTCTGCATATCCTTGCATCAGCAGCCGCTGGGCATTCTCCTTTTGTATTAGCGCATAGATGTTTTGCATAGAGCACGTAGTCCAACTAAAAAATCTAGAAATGTTCCGAATGTTCATGCTTAATCGAACAGCAGTATCATTGAAGACTTGCAATAGATGTTTCTCATATCCAAGAGTTTGTTGATGGGGGATCACAGTAGAAGGTAGCCATTGAGCATTAATACTGATGGCTTCTCCCACATCATGTCCAACCTGTTTGATTTTATGTTTCAAAGTCTCCAAATCTATAGAGTTGGCAATTCCAAACCCTGTTCCGGCTCCTCCTAACAAGGTATCATACCATGCTCTCTTACGTCGAAGACAAGGGCGCAAGCTTGGAAAAGACATATTAAAATAGATAACATTTCTAAGAGCAACAATAGAAACATTAGTACAAGTGCGGGGAATTCGTACAATTTGAGTATCATTGAAATATCTAGTTTTATATGAGGTGCTCTCTACCCACTTCATACTCGGTCTTCATGCAAACCATTTGGAGCTGCAGCCTAGTTGGGGCGACTCCCCAAAACCCCTACCAGTTCTGCCCCCTACCCTGGTTCCCATGCTTGCCAGTATGCACCACATGCTTGTCCAGTTTGTCCCACATCCCATTTATCTCTCGCACACGTCAATGGACATTGAAGCCTAGTTCAACCCAACCAACCTATTATCCAGCCCATACACCCACTGGCAGGTGCCTTTCTGTCAAATCCCCCCTGCTCCTAGCCTGGGTTTCGTGCTGTCCAGTGAGGGTGGTAACCCTGAGGGAGGTGCCCACTATTTCCCTACTAGGCCACACCCACTCCCAGAGTATGCAGTCTCCAGGTGGTTTTGGCATTTGACTTGACAGAATTAGCTCCTAGTACCAGCCTCTACCAGCTAATGCTGTGGCTAAGCCCAAACACCCCTCAACCCACTCTAATTTTAACTCGCACCAGTCAGAACAGTCAACTCACCGTGAGGCCCACAGGTGCTATAGCCCTGCCTAGTCTGAACTGCCCCCATCCATATTCACACTTTCCAATGGAAGTAATTACCCAGCAGGGATGCCCACGTTCCCCTGTTGGCTTTGCCTCCTCCCCGATTGTCACATGTGCTGTTTGTGTGCTGCAACCATATCTGGTATGGCTCATTTCACCTTGGCATTACTGGTTGTGTACTGGTATGTGTTGCAACCGAACCTGGCTCGACCCACACTCTGTTCTGGTGCTCGGATTCACCAGAAGGTAATGTGAACAGATTCAGGCTGGTCTGCCCCCAACGCATGCCATGTGTGTGCCAGGGGGATAATTTTCATTGCCTGTTCTGGGTTGTTCCCTATTGTGCTTCTTGCGCTTACCTGCATGGGACTGTGTCCTGCCAGAGAAGTTGCCCAGGCTCCTCCACCAGAACCTCTCCCAATGCCAGTTTTCGCGCATACCAGTGGGTCCATGAGCCAGCACTACTCAGTTCGCCTCCTATCCTAGGAGGAACAGTGGCTTTTCCTGACTGGTTCTTGTTGTTGGATTTTTCAACCCAGCCATGGCTCTTCCATACCCCCACACAGCTCACACATGGTTCAGTAAGGGCTGAGACCTAGCCTAGTCTGTCACACATCTCTCTCCGGTCCTCCAGAGCACCAGATGGTGTTGGAATCTGGCCTGGCTTGGTACTTCCACTCCCAGTCCACACTTGTGCCAAGTGAGATTACAATTGTATCCTGATCAGAATGCAGCCTCAGTTCCAGCCCATGTGCTCCTTGGTGGGAAACTCAACCCAGCTAGGGTGTCCCGTTATTTCCCCAACTGGGCCTCTTCCCTGCCATAGAGCAGGTGTAGGCTGGTGGTTGTTCTGTCTCTGCTTGGCAGAGCCCCTCACTTGTCCTGGCCCCTTGGATGCTGTGGCTTAGTGCCTCTGCCTCACGCAGATCAGTATATGCAAGGACCTACATGGCATGAGCTGTGCTCCAACCTGATTTCTGTTGTTTCTTGTGAGTTAAGGTTTGTTCAGCCCTGCCCATTCTGCCCCCTTCCAGTGGCAGCCCAGCCCACCCCACATCCTGTTTAAAAATGCACATTTGGGTGCTGCTGCCTTGACCTACCCTGACTGTTGTGGGTTCCTTTACCCATGAGTGATGGCAGGTGGCGTGGTCACACCTAGCTTAGACCATTGCAACCCCAGCTTGCAAGCAGACCCGGGGGACTTGTATTCCAAAGAGTTGGGCCCACACAACCCCACAGAGTCTACCCCCAGCCCAAGTTCTCTTGCGTGCTGGATAGTGCCTTAATCCTGCCAAATGTGACCACTCCACAACTCCAACACTCAGTCGGGCAATGGTACCCAACACTGCCAAAGAGGCCCCCATCCATAGCTTTGGTGTGGGCTAGTGTGTGGCGATCAGTGATGTTCTATACTAATATCCCATCTCTGTATTCATAATTGAGCTGTTGCATCTGTCTTAGTGAAATTATCTTCTGGATACTTCCCTAAATCCACTAGGTCTTGGTCCCCCCGCATGCTTAAATCTTTCATGACCCTGTCACTGAGAATACCCGAAAATTCACTTAGCACCTACACTCAACCTAGTCTTAGTCATGAGTGACCCCAGGCAGCAACTACCTATCTTGAAAACCACAGAGTTCGCCCTGCCGGGCGGCCAGCAACCAAACCCTGGCACCACTTGGTGCACTGGCCACCCTGGGGGAGGCCGAGGACTCGTTCACTGCCTGCAGCAGTGTCTTTGGCGTGAGTCCCCCGCATTGGGTCTGACCCGGCAGGGGCACCCCCCACAGTCGCCACACTGCAGGGAGCGTCAGATGCCCCCAAGCCCAAGAACCGATCTCCTCCCAAACTCCCCCAGCCGCAAGGTCTTAGCCGCAATTAGAATTCTTTTGTAGAATCTGTTTGTTGTTGTGGGAACTGCAGTTTTCAGAGGGAAGATGAGCTGGTGAGAGAAAGATCTTGTGTCTGCTGCTTCATGCCCCAGATGGCTTCCATGGACCGGGCTGAGCCAATCTGAAGGCACAAGCCAGGAGCTTGCTCAGGTCACCCTTGTGGGGGCAGGGACTCAAGGACATAGCCATCTTCTGTCACTTTCCCAATCTCTTAGCAGGGAACTGGAAGGGAGTTAGAGCAGCCAAGCCTTGAAGCAACATCCCTATTGGACGCTGTCGCTTAGGGTGCAAGAAGATTAGCCTTTTGAGCAAGAGCGCCAGCCGCACAGTTGATACGTTGCTAACTCCTCTTTGAACTGAAACACACATACACACACACACACACACATATATAATACTGATGTTTATGGGATAGGCAGATTAAAGGTGAGGGGAGACAGTGGGAAAGCAAGAAAGGGAAAGCAGGATCTGGCATGTGCTAGTTCCCTGCTCAAATGGACGCCAGAGCCACGGCTGAGTGGACATGAAGCCTGGAGTCAGGAGCTTCTTCTGTGTCTCCCAGGTGGATGCAGGCTCTCAATTCTTTGGGCCAGCCACCACTGTTTTCCAATGCCATAGGTAGAGACCTGGATGGGAACAGGTGCAGCTGTGACACGAACCACACCCATAATCCATGCTGGCACTGCAAGGCTGGGGCCTTGCCAGTGAAGTCATAACGCCAGCCCTTTGATTTCCTCTTCAATGGCTCTACAGTGCAAGACTATTGAACCACTGATGGAAGAAGGTAAGAGGTAAAAATACCTTGTCAAACTTCCATGTCTGCAAACAGTCTTCAAACACTCTTCAAATACACACACACACACACACACACACACACACACACACACAGAGCAAAATAGAACCTGCCTCCCTAGCAGAGCAGAGGGACCGAAAGTGGAAAAGAAAAGGCACATTGCAGAGCCAAGTTTCCAAAATGCAATGGTTGATTTTGGTGACAGGTGAGAAACATGGCAAGGTCTACTCAAATTGCTAGAGACCCAAGCAGGATGCCTTCTTTTGCTCAGACAGAATCTGATCAAGCTTGACTGGATTTGTGATGCTCAGATGAACAGGTTGCATGCTAATCCCATTTTAGGGCCCTAGATAAGGCCCCTGGTCTCCTCCCTTCTCTCTCTGCTCTGCTGGTGTTCTGCTGGGAGCCTGTACATCTCCAAGGTGGTTTGTCAAGCTTCACCCACCACCATTTGTGCATCTGGAGAAGCACACTAGTTTGCAGCAGACAGAAAGTCCCTCAGAAGATGCAGGTGGAGAGGTGGCTGTCAAGCCAGAAGACACAGCCGCAGACCCACAGAGCACCTACATCTCAGAAGATGGGCAAGGAGCCTATGGCTGCAGCTGGGCCCAGAGTTCCTCCCGCAGAGGAAGAGAACCCCAGGCTGAAGTGCAACAACTGTGGCGCATTCGGTCACATGGACAACAGCAGGAGGTGCCCTATCAAGTGCTGGGATGGGACCCTAGCATTGTATCCCTTGGACTCCAAGGAAGAGAACCTGGGGCCACAGAAGATCCAGCAGTCCAAGGATTCCTGGACCTTTACCAAAACAGTACAAGACAAGGAGGGACACAGGCTACAAAGAAGCATTGCGTAACTCCCCTCCAGACATGTCTCACCAAAGTCCAAGCAAGACAGCAACACCACCGTGAGAATGCCACTGACTCCTCGGAAAACCTTCTGAAAACACCCAGGAGGCTTGTGCCTGTGCAAACAAACAAGAAGACAACCATCACGAATCCTGTTCCCCAAGCTCAGAGAGAAGAGAGGTCTCAAGTCCCTGCATCTCCTGTTCCCCAAGAAGCCTGCAGGATGCAAGGCCCACCTCAGAGCATCCAATCTCATGCACCAGTCAGCTGTCTTGAGGGGCAAGACATGGGCCAAGCCACAGGATCCTGCACGCACAATGTGTCCACACTTCACACTCGGCAGCATCATTGAAGGCAAGAGACCTGCCTGTTGGCCCAGAGCTTCTTGGCAGACAGGCCCCAAGAGGCAAAGGCTCGCTGCTGCTGTCCCTGTACCACAGAATGCTGGGAACAACAAAGAGCCGGCCACTCTCCAAACACAACAGCCACTGCCACTGCCAGCTACAGCAGGAGTTGGAAGGAAAGCAGCATGGCATGTGACCCGCAGCTCACCAAATCCAGAGCTCAGCACTCGTCTGCAGCCTCCAAGCAATAGACCTCAGCTGAAGCCCTCACAGGACTGCACTGGCTCCCATCCCCCAAGTCCTGGCTGTGTCCCTCGTCCACAGTCCCTCAAGATGCTCCTCAGCAGACTTCACGGCAACCGGCGGAGCTTCAGAATCATCAGCACTCCCTCTTCCCATCCTCCTGAGGAGGCCATTCCTCGACCACTGAAGACCCCCGTTGCAGATGTCAGAATGAGATCCTGCTCCAAATCACCACTCAGCGTGCTCTATGAGGATCTCCTGGTCTCCTCCTCTTCCGAGGACACTGACCAGGAGGACTGAGATGCCAAAGGCAAGGCAATGTGAGCTTGTCCTAGGGGAAAGCTGCAAGCAGCAGGCTGGGCCTTCTGAATTACAGCGCCCTCAGCTGTTGAGCCGTAGCACCATGGTGACCTCACAGAGTGTTCAGAGCTGACAAGGACAATGGCTCATTTGAATCAATCCTCTTGGTGGTCATTCTTTTTCCTCTGCAATCCCACTGGGAAGAATCGCTTTTGCACCATGGTGATCATGCTATGCAGTTGATTGCAGGAGCAAGTGTGGCACCTTTCCTAGCTAGAAATCTGAGAAGCTCATCTGCATGGTTTTCCCAATGAAGCTTGGGGGGCGGTGGAAACTGGGGGGTCACGAGGGCTGTCCTTTGGGCTGGAATGCTTTGTAGCAGGGCCTGGCCAGAGCTCCCAAGAGGAAGAGCTATCATGCCAAGATGCCGCTCCTGGTGTCCCAGGAATTTCACTCAGAGAGCCTTTCACATGTATGCCTTGGTGGGAGGGCAGTGCACAAGTCAAGTGTATGGGTGTGCACGTTCATAGGGTTTGTGTACTGCCATCTTGTCTCAGAGTAAAATCCTGCTCTCCTGCATACTGCAATGTGGTGAGCTTCTGCTTTTTTATGGATTCATAGTTAACACCTACAAGGTTGGCTGGACACACTTGTGCTCCAAAGGGTATCAGAGATCACTTGATGAGACTCAAGGCAGTGGCCTTCACACAACTTCATCACTGAAGGTGTGAGGAAGATGAGAGAAGAGGGTGGATAATCGATGCCCTGGTTCTTGTCATGTGAGCCGGGGGCTCCGCATTCCCTTCCCCAGTGGGAAGCAGGGAGCCACATGGCATGGCATGGATGAGGGCAAAGCAGAGTCCACAGGGGCACACCTTGCAGATGTGTTGAAGTTGTCTTTTTGATGTTAGAGAGATCATTGTTCTCTCGCTTTGATTATCTATCCATGGATCAATGGGTCGATTGATAGTGTTCCCAGGAGAGAGCGAGATGGCCGGAGAAGGATGTGACATCGTGTGGCTCCCTTTCAAAGGACTGCATGAGCAGCAGGTGGCCAGCCCAGCCACGAGTAAGGACATTCTCCCAAGTCTTCCAGCGCAGCTGGCATTGGATGCCGGCTCTGCGAGTGATCAATTGAGTGTTCTGCTGGAGTGTCGTCCCCATGCAGAGGCTTGCACGCTCGGTGCACAGGGTGTGGGCAACACTTGGGAGACTGTTGCATCAGTGCAGACCTGTAAGACTGTGAGATAGGTTGTCCACCACAATTTTGCTCCTGTGGAATGCTCCAGATTGGGGAGGCAGAGAAACTTGATGTTTCCCAGGAAACACTGTGGTTCGTTCAAGCAGCCACATCTGGTTCTGGTTTGGGTAGAAACAGTGGACTCTGGAGGGAGCTCAAGAGAGAACAGGAGATTGTAGGCATGGTCCAGCTCTTGCCATGACCCCCAGGCAGAACCTGTGTGTCCCTACTCACCCCAGTGCTCTGTCGAGCCCAAGATCCTGCCTTGCACTTCCCAGACTGCTTTGAATGACATGGGGCTGAGCTGCCTCTGCAGCCATTGGGTTAAGCTGCCAGGTGCTAAGAGGCAGCAATAGGCCAGAGTGCTCCTGAATCCTGCTCTTCCACAGATGCCATGATCTCTGAAGCCTAGCAAATGTTCTGTATATGTGTCAAAAGGCCATCGTCCCATGCCGTACTGATGCCAGCACTTGGAGTGTTCGATGAAATGAGGAAAATATTTGCTCAAACTCAGTCAACAAATAGCAAGATATGCTAGGATGCAATTAGAATTCTTCTGTAGAATCTGTTTGTTGTTGTGGGAACTGAAGTTTTCAGAGGGAAGATGAGCTGGTGAGAGAAAGATCTTGTGTCTGCTGCTTCATGCCCCAGATGGCTTCAATGGACCGGGCTGAGCCAATCTGAAGGCACAAGCCAGGAGCTTGCTCAGGTCACCCTTGTGGGGGCAGGGACTCAAGGACATAGCCATCCTCTGTCACTTTCCCAATCTCTTAGCAGGGAACTGGAAGGGAGTTAGAGTGGCCAAGCCTTGAAGCAGCATCCCTATTGGACGCTGTTGCTTAGGGTGCAAGAAGATTAACCTTTTGAGCAAGAGCGCCAGCCCCACAGTTGATACGTTGCTAACTCCTCTTTGAACTGAAACACACATACACACACACACACACACACACATATGATACTGATGTTTATGGGATAGGCAGATTAAAGGTGGGGGGAGTAACAAAGGAAAAGCAAGAAAGGGAAAGCAGGATCTGGCATGTGCTAGTTCCCTGCTCAAATGGACGCCAGAGCCACAGCTGAGTGGACATGAAGCCTGGAGTCAGGAGCTTCTTCTGTGTCTCACAGGTGGTTGCAGGTGAGGACTCAAGGCTTGCAGCCTGGGACTAGGTTTACTGTCAAAAGTATCCAAGCCCTAGAGTGATTCTCAAGCACAGCATATGCTGATGGAACTGAATATCTGGCTCTCAAGCAGGAGACAGTAGTATGTAGCCTGTAGCATGCCCTCCTGGTCTGTAGCTAAGGCCCAGCAGAGTTTCCCGAAACTTTTTTACTCACACTGCCTTTTTTCCAGCCATAGCCCTAGGCCCAGGTAGAATCACAGTGCGTGCTCTCTGGTCTCCTATTTGGTAGCAACAAAAACCTTTTCAACAAATGATCCCTATGCTTAGTTTGTATCATTTGTCATGAAATCCACATCCAGAAAATAATGTCTCAGCATGCAAGTCCATCGGTGTTTGGATCAGAATCAATGGTAAAATGTGGGCAGGGCAGCTTCTGGTCCCTTGACCCAGGTGAGTCAGTGTTCCATGTTCAGTTGTAACTAACCATTCTGCATGGTAATATAATATCTAGAACATAGAGAGCATTGGTTCCCCTCTTACCTTGTAACAGTGTAACAATGGATTTGATTTTTTAATATATATTTTTATTTTGATAATCCTGAGATCAGCAGTTCAGTGGGAAGGATCTACAAAGAAACTTCATCTGAGGTGATACCAGGCCTGATTCCCATGATTGCTTGCCTGTACAGGGTCTGACACAGTCCATTGTCCAAATCAGTTTATGCACATGCTTGTGGTTCCAATTGCTGGGTCAGTTCTGTTCCATCCCTGTGTTCCACACAAACCAATGGTTGTTGCAGTCCATCCCAATCAGGGCCACTTCATACTCAACACTTCTGCAAAATTTATTTCTATACCAGTTTATCCTTGATAAAATGGTTACACTTTTTAAAATTTTTTTATTGTTATTGACATTGTATTATGTGATACAGTTTTATAGGCACTGGGGATTCCCCCCACCCCTCCCATACCCCTCCCTCTATAGTGGATTTCTCCACCTTGCTGCATAACCACAGTTCAATTTCAGTTGAGATTCCTTCCTTGCAAGCATATACCTAGCATAAAGTCCAGCGTCTCATTGTCCAGATAAATTCAGTGGCCTCTTGGGGAGACCTTCTCTGGTCTGAAGGTAGAGCTAACAGAGTAAAGTTCCGGTCAGTTAAAAGCCCCAACAAAACCTCAGTATCAATATACAACATTATGGAATTAATTGACATAGTATTGAGTAAACAATATGTTAAAAATAATGCAAGTTCCATTCTTCGAAACATCTGGGTTGAGACAGTATCAATGACAGGTTCAAAAAATAACAAACAACCAAACAAAAATTACAGGTTAAATCAAGGCAAACATGTGGTATCTAACCTTTTGGGATTCGCTCATTTCCCTTAGCATTATAGTTTCCAGTTGGGCCCATTTAGCCACAAAGAACTGCATTTTGTTTTTTTTAATAGCTGAGTAGTATTCCATGGAGTAGATGAACCAAAGCTTTCTTATCCAATCTTCTGCTGATGGGCATTTTGGTTGCTTCCATGTTTTTGCAATTACTGATTGTGCTGCTATGAACATAGGGATGCATGTTGGTTTGTCGTGGAACAGGTGTTTTGGATATATTCCTAGGAGTGCTATTGCTGGGTCATATGGTATGCAGATTTTGAGTTGTTTGAGTGTTCTCCAGACTGATTTCCATAAAGGCTGTACCAATTTGCAGCTCCACCAGCAGTGGAGTAGGGTTCCCTTTTCCCCACATCCTCGCCAGCAAGCGTCATTGGTGTTCTTGTTTATGTGGGCCAATCTTACTGGTGTTAGGTGGTACCTCATCGATGTTTTAATTTGGATTTCCCTTATTGCCAGGGAACTGGAGAATTTTTTCATGTTTGTTTGCCATTTGGACTTGTTCCTTTGTGAAATGTTTGCCCATTTCCCGTGCCCATTTCTTGAGTGGCTTGTTTGTTTTGGTTTTTTGATTGTTTTGAAGTTCTTTGTATATCCTGGAAATTAGCCCCCTATCGCCTATGTAGTGTGCAAAGATCTTCTCCCACTCTGTGGGTTGCTTTTTTACTTTGTTGATTGTTTCCCTTGCTGTACAGAAGCTTCTTAGTTTGATGAGGTCCCATTTGTTTATTCTGTTCTCAACTGCTATTGCTTTTGGTGTCATTCTTAGAAAGTCAGGACCTACTCCTAGGTCTTGCAGGGTATTTCCTACATTTTCTTGCAAGAGTTTGAAGGTTTCTGGATGTAGGTTTAGGTCTTTTATCCATGTAGATTGGATCTTAGTGTATGGTGATAGATGTGGGTCTATCTTTTTGTTTCTACAGGCTTTCAGCCAGTTGTCCCAACAACATTTACTAAAGAGGCCTTCCCACTTGCTTGGACTGTCATTGGTCTTTTTGTCAAAGATTAATTGGCTGTATCTGTGTGGGTTCCCTTTTGGTGCTTCTATTCTATTCCATTGATCTTCCTTTCTGTCTTTGTGCCAGTACCAGGCTGTTTTGATAACCACTGCTCTATAGTATGTCCAGAGGTCCGGGATTGTGATTCCCCCTGCTAACTTCTTATTCTTCAGGATGGTTCTAGCTATTCGTGGTTTTTTGTGTTTCCAGATGAACTTTTGAATCATTGTATCCAGTTCCGTGAAGAATGTTTTGGGCAATTTGATTGGAATTGCATTGAAAATGTATATTGCTTGTGGTAGTATAGACATTTTAATGATATTGATTTTGCCTATCCAGGAGCATGGGATGTTATTCCATCTTTTGAGGTCTTGTTCAATTTCTTTTTTGAATAGTTTGTAGTTTTCTTCGAAAAGGTCTCCTACACTTTTGGTTAGATTTATTCCCAGATACTTCATACTTCTCTCTGCTGTTTTGAATGGTATCCTGTTGGTTAGATCTTCTTCCATCTTGGTGTTATTTGCGTACACTATGGCTGTTGATTTTCGTTCATTAATTTTGTACCCTGCCACTCTGCCAAACTCTCGTATAAGTTCTCGTAGTTTCTGTATTGAGTCTCCTGGTTTTTCTATGTATAAGATTATGTCATCTGCATATAGTGAAAGCTTGACTTCTTTGTTTCCTATTCGTATGCCTTTGATTTCTTTTTCTTGTCTTATTGCCTCTGCAAGTACCTCTAGGACTATGTTGAATAGCAGTGGTGATAGCGGGCACCCTTGTCTTGTTCCAGATCGCAGTGGGAAGGGTTCTAGCTTTTCTCCATTCAGTATGATACTGGCGTTGGGTTTTTCATAAATTGCTTTGATTATGTTGTGGATTTTCCCATCTATGCCTACTTTGGCTAGAGTTTTTAGCATGAAGAGGTGTTGGATTTTGTCGAAAGCTTTTTCTGCATCTATTGAAACTATTATGTGGTTCTTGTTTTGCAGTTTTTGGATATGGTTTATAACATTTATGGATTTCCGAATGTTGAACCATCCCTGCATTCCAGGGATGAATCCTACTTGATCCGGATGAATGATCTGTCTGATGATTTTTTGAATTCTATTGGCTAGGATTTTGTTGAGAATTTTAGCATCAATGTTCATCAGAGAAATAGGTCTGTAGTTTTCCTTCTCTGATGGTTCTCTGTCCGGTTTTGGGATTAAGGTGATGTTGGCTTCATAGAATGAGTTTGGAAGGGTTGCTTCCTTCTCTATTGTTTTGAAGAGCTTGTAGAGGATTGGGGTTAGTTCTGTTCGGAATGTTTTGTAGAATTCTGTAGTGAAGCCGTCTGGGCCTGGGCTTTTTTTCGTTGGGAGATCCTTGATGACTGTTTCAATCTCTACCTCGGTTATGGGTTTATTTAATTCTGCAGTTGCCTCCGGACTGAGTTTTGGTAAGTGGTGGGAGTCCAAGAACTTTTCTATTTCTTGGTGGTCCTCAAATTTGTGGGAGTACAGTTCTTTATAGTAGTTTCTAATTATTTTCTTAATGATTGCAGTGTCTGTTGTTATGTTGCCTTTTTCATCTTTAATGCTATTGATTCTCACTTTCTCTTGTTTTTTTTTTTTTGGTCAATCGGGCCAGTGGAGTGTCTATTTTGTTTATTTTCTCAAAAAACCAACTTTTTGATTTGTTGATTTTATGTATAGTTGTTTTGATTTCTATTTGGTTTATCTCCTCCCTTGTTTTGATGATTTCTTGTTTCCTATTGTGCGTGGGACTCTTCTGCTGCTGTTTTTCCAGATCCTGGAGGTGTGAGGTTAGTTCCTGTATTTGGCGTCTTTCTTGGGCCTTGACATGTGCTCCGATTGCGATGAATCTACCTCGTAGCACTGCTTTGGCGGTGTCCCACAAGTTTTGGAATGTTGTATCAGTGTTTTCATTGGTTTCCATAAATTTTTTGATCTCATCTTTAATTTCTTCTCTGACCCATTGTTCGTTTAATAGCATATTGTTCAATTTCCAAGAGTGCCTATATTTCCTGGGGAGTTTTGAGTTGTTGATTTCCAGTTTCATCCCATGGTGGTCTGAGAGGGTACATGGTATGATACTAATGTTTTGGAAGTTATTTAGATTCGCTTTATGTCCTATCATGTGGTCGATTCTGGAGAAGGTGCCGTGCACTGCTGAGAAGAATGTATAGTCTGTGGCCTTAGGATAAAAAGTTCTATATATGTCTACTAAGTCCAGTTGTTCTATTGTTTGTGTGAGCTCTGTTGTTTCTTTGTTGAGTTTTTGTTTCGTAGACCGGTCCATTGTTGTTAGAGGTGTGTTGAGATCGCCTACAAGAATTGTGCGGGTGTCTATGTCTTCCCTTAAGTCTGCAAGTAATTGCTTTACGTAACTAGGTGCATTAAGATTCGGTGCATAAACATTAATGATGGTGATTGCTTCTTGATGGATCATTCCTTTCACCAGTATAAAATGGCCTTCCCTGTCTCTTTTGATGTTAGTTAGATTGAAATCTATTTCGTCTGAAATTAGGATAGCTACCCCAGCTTTTTTTTCTCGTCCATTGGCGTGAAATATCTTTTTCCATCCCTTCACTTTCAGTTTCTTTGCATCCTTTCTGGTTAGATGCGTTTCTTGTAGGCAACAGATGGTTGGGTCTTGTTTGATGATCCATTCTATTAATCTCTGTCTTTTGATTGGTGAATTTAGACCATTTGTGTTGAGAGTTAGAATTGAGAGGTTGCAATTTTGCCCTGCCATGCGATTGTGTTTTGTGTGTGTTGTTGTCTGTGTAATTGCCTTGTTTGTGCGGGCTTTAGTTTGGAGACCTTCTTATTTGCCAACTTTGTTTGTGATTTGCCTCATTTTGTCCGGACTAGCGCATTTCTAAGGAGACTTTGCAGAGCTGGTTTTGTGTAGACATATTCTTCTAGTTTTTCTTTGCTATTGAAGTATCTGATTTCGTTCTCATATACAAATGAGATCTTTGCTGGGTAGATTATTTTTGGTTGACAGTTGTTTTGTTTCAGGACTTGGAAGATCTTTGTCCATTCTCTCCTTGCTTGTAGGGTCTCTTCGGAGAAGTCAGCAGTGATTCTGATGGGTTTTCCCCTGTATGTGATCTTTTCTCTACTTCGTACTTGTCTCAGGATTCCTTCTTTGTCTTCATTGGAGTAGAACTTGAGCACCGTGTGTCTGGGTGAAGATCTCTTTGGATCATGTCTGTTGGGAGTTCTCTGTCCATCCTGTATGCGGGGTGGATTCTTGTTCCAAGTGTTTTGGAAGTTTTCCTGTATAATTTCATCAAGCACTGCTTGCATCCAAGATTCTCTTTCTACTCCCTCGGGGAGGCCAATGATCTGAATATTCAATTTTCTAAGGTAATCCTTCATCTCTTGCATCATTTTATTAGTTTTGCTGAGGTTTGTCTCCAGCTGTTTAATTCGCTGGGCACCTTCATTTTGTGTGTCTTCTGTTTCAGAGATCCTTTCCTCTGCCGCATTTATTCTGTTGATGAGGCTTTCAATTTTATGATCTTGGGCATCCAGTTTGGTTTTGATTTGTTGTATTTCGGTGATTATGCGGTTCTGGAGGTCTTCCAGCTTTGTGTCCATGTCTCTGAGAAATTTTAGCATTATTTTTTCAAATTCCTTTGAAGGTAACACTTCCATGTCTTCATCTCGCATCGCTGATATTGATAATGGCTTTTGGCCCTTGTTTGGTGGGGTGCTGGCTCTTTCATCTGGAGCACAACTCTTTCTGGTGGTTTTTCCCATTGCGTTGGTGTATTCTGGTGGGGCAAATGGACCCGTGTGTTGAGGGGCTGTCAGGTGCTTTCCTGTAGAGATTGGAGCCTGCAGGCGTGGTGTTACCGGGCGTGGTAATTTTCAAGGCACCGTTGGTGCGTTCTCAGGGCCTGGGGCTGTAGAGCACCACCTTTGGGGCCCAGTGGATTCCAGGCACACTCTCAGCACCTCTTCTACAGGTGTGACACCCCAGGGCGTGGAGGGATGGAGGCGCTCTCTGGGTGTGGCCCCTGCACGGGAATCCACAGGGCGTAGAAGGTTTTATGTGCTTTCTCCCTGCGTTCTCCGTGTCAGGGACTGCAGGGTTTTTCAGAGCCCACCTGGTGTGTCTCCCACACACGGGACTGTGGGTGAGGCACTTTCTGGGCGTGGCACTTGTGCAGTGAATCCACCACTCGTGGTGTGTGGGTGTTCAGAGCCCCCGCTCCCGTGTGGCTCCCCCACACAGGCCCTTAGCGGAGGAGTGGCCCAGGCACCCTGTTATAATGACTTCACGGCAGGTTCACACCGTGTCAGTGTGGTGCAGGAGTTTTCAGAGCTCTCCTGGTGGGTTGCCCACGCCCAGAACTGCGGGGTGGGAGGCGAGAAGTGAGCAAAAAAAAAATAATTTCAAAACAAGAATTGACAAGATGTTTGGTGCAGCTTTGTACAAGCAATTTTGAGGAACACATGATTCTCTGCGGTGATTCTAAATAGAGCAGCACATTATGTGAAGGAAAATCTCACAGAACAACAAGGGAAAGTACATGCCAACTGGGCAGCAGGGACAAGTCAATGCTGCAGCGTCAGTGCCAGGCCAGTGGGAACTGCTATGTGATCAGAGATCTCAGTGAACACTAGATGAAGAAAATAAAATCAAACCAAGTCCTAGAGAATCACAAAATAAGTACACATGGAGGAAATGTTAGACTGCAATCCTCCTGCCCTACCAACACCACATACATAATCAGAATTTATCCACAATTGGTAACCTAAGAATATTGCCCCGTATGTGAGAACACTTGCATGAATTAACATATGAGAAAGAAAAAGCAAGAAAAATGTTGTCACCAGTATCAAAAACTAAAGCAATGGCCAGGATTGCGGTGTATAATATGTAAAGATGCCAATTGCAACACCAGCATCCAATATGGAATTAGCTGTTACACTTCCAACCCAGCTCCATGTTAATCTCCTTGCAAAAGCTGTGGAAGATTATCCAAGTGCCTGGGCCCTGATCACCCACATGGAAGACCTGGAGGCAGCTGCAGGCTCCAGGACTCAGCTTGCTCCAGCACTGTTCATTTTAGCCATCTGTGATGTGAGCCAAAGGGCAGAATATCTCTGCCTCTTATGTTGAAACTCTCAATTGAAAATAAACAAATAAAACAAACAATAAGTAATAATAAGAAGAAAATTAGCAAATAGACATTTTTAAGCTTTAGTTATTTATTTGAAGGCAGGGAGAAAGAGATCCATCTTCTGCTGAACTAAATGGCAGCACTTTCTGGGCCAAATAAAAGCAAGGAAATTAGAGGTTCTGGGTGTCCCACCGAGGGGCAGGAGCCCAAGCATTTGAGACATGTAAGGCTTCATTTCCAGATTTTATAATGAGGAGCAGAATTATAAGTGAAGCAGCCAGACCTTTAACCAATACACAGGTAGCAGCTTGACTTACTCTGATACCACACTACTGAAACATACAGATTATAAATCACAAGCATAAATCACCAAACTGTACTGGAATTTAGTCACCTCTGGGGATAGAAGATCAAAGAGACCAAGACCTGAAATGACAATGGCTTTTTTTTTTCTCAATAAGTATGGAATTTACATTATTTCCAATCTTACTGAGACTTGCAGAAAATAAAGTTGTCAAGAATTTACTTTTCTTTCTATGAGACCATTGCAAAAATTCAGGTTCCATGCAAGAGAACAAAGCTGAAACACCCAAATCAGGGCACAGCATTCCTGCAAAAGTAAGCAAACTGTGAATCAAAGCACCAGGACAAGACAGAGAATGAGCTCTGGGAAGCAGCCTGCTTACACTTCACACGGAGACCCACACTCAGCAGCTTCCCCACGTTTGCAGGACTTGGGAATCACTCTCACTGAGGACACAGTAGGGGGTCACCGTAGTGACTGAGAGAATCCTAAGCAGGCAGAAATGTGACAGTGTGGACCTGGGAACTCCTCACAGCCTGCAGTGTCTCCTCCAGAATCAGCCCTCTGCTGCAACCACACATTCAAAACCAAGTGAAGGTTGTGGCCTCTGTGATTTTAACACCAGATGTGCTTTGTTGGCTTAATACCAATTTATTACCAACAATTAATCACAAAACAATTCAATTATCTCATCATCTGCAATTAGTAGATGTCTCAGGGTCAAGGGTCAATCTCTATACACAAGTGCAGGTTAATGTTAGGAGATAGCAAATGTCAGATCCTTCTAGACTTTAGTCCTCTTTAAGAAATTATCTGGTTGCAGAGTGCAGTATCCTTGCAGCTGAAATACTCCCTTTACATGGGCCATGATCCCATATATGTACCAGGTCTAATCTGAGTGACCCTGCTTCCCATTCAACTGCCTGCCTATAAAGACAGCAAAAAGCCTTGGTACCCTGCACTCATTTGGAGGACCATAAAGAGGCTCTGAGCTCCTGGGTTTGGATTGAAACAGCTCAGGCATTTTCAGTCATTTAGGGAGTGAAACAATGAACAAAAGATCTTCCTCTTTTTCTCTCCTCCTCCTCTCTGTATATGTGATTTTCAATAAAAATTAAATGAAAAATTTTTAAAAGACTCTTCTCCCAGATATTGAGCACAAATGATGTTTTTTAAAGCAAAAATTTTTATTATGCTTTTTACCAGCAGACTTGGACCACTGCAAATATTCCCTGAAATAACTTACTAAATCAGGAACAAATACACTCACAAATCTGTAAGTGCTCAAGGCAACCAGAACTGTATCTTTGGAATTATTCTTTGTTGGTACAAATAATCCTCTGACTAAACCAACTTGTGTGTGCAAAATGAAAGTGCCCAGTTTCTCAAACACACTATCCTAGCATTTACCTGGACCATTCTCAAGATTTTACTCCCTAGTAGCCAAGGCTGAGAAAAACCAAAGTGTATCAATCATTTCTTTGTTTATTTGTTTAAGATTTATTTTGTTTTTATTGCAAAGTCAGATATTCGGAGAGGAGGAGAGACATAGAGGAAGATCTTGCATCTGATGATTCACTCCCCAAGTGACCACAAGGCCCGGTGCTGCACCAATCTGAAGCAACCTCAATTCTCCTGCACTCTTTCAGGGAGAATGAGTGATCCAGAAGATAAATTAGTGATGTCTTTTTGTTACAAAGTGGTTTGAAACTCAGAGAAAGAAAAACAGTGTACTGAGAACCAATGAAATGTTTCAAAGGGAGATGTACTAAGACTTTTGAAGCTTAGTTTACTCTTTTTCTTTTTTCTTCTGCTTTTTTTAATGGGCAGGCTTTTTCATTCACTCTTTCAGCTCCCACATACCTCCAAAAGCCATCAGACTGAATACAAGTCAGGTTTTCCACACTGGTACTCAAACCACTGTCTGCTGCCTCTCAGCTGGGCATTAGCTGCGCACTGCATTTGAACAGAACTGAAACCTAGACATTCTGATAGACACAGGAGTCCCAATGTCATCATAACGTCACATACACCACTCAGGGCAGTGACTCCTTCCTGCGCTGTGTTAGGTGGGCATTCACTGCTTTACTCCCATGCCTACCATCCACAGCAAACAGTTCTTCTAAAGTGCTAATGCTGATTTTGTGAGAGGATTAAAAAAATGACAAGTTACTGAATTGTACCTTGAAGGAATTAGTGGCTAGTGTTTCCAGGGCAGAGAGCAGCGCTTGGCATTGAGTAAGAGTTACAGACATTCAGGGGTTTATTCCCTGCTCTCTGTTGAAAATGACCTATTCCCTCTACAAGTCACAGGGACATTTATTCCCAATTATGAGAAATTAAGGAAATGGGTAACACTCTATCAGATACCCTCAGATAAATCAGTACTTGTGCTTTAACAGCTCCTTCTTCAGGTTCTTTTAAAGAAGCCCTATGCCTGAGTCCCTGTATACTTGCTTTGCTTGTCTACAAGGGAGACCATTCTTTGTCTAAAAGTAGATCTGGCAGAATATCATTCCCTCCAATGAGATGCCACTACACAATTTCAACAACAGAAAAAAACATCAAAATAAACAACTACATGAAGTTAACTACCATTGGCATTCTTAGAAATATATAATCAGAAATAAAAGGATTGAGAGGAGGAAAATGGCCGACGTAGGAGGAAGGCTGTGAGGGAGAGCCCAGTGAGAGAGGGATAGAACACTACAGAAGCAGCAAAGAGGAACAGCAAAGAACCGCAGGGAGAGGTGCGTGAAGTTCCCTGGACAGTGTGGAGCCAAAAAGATCCACACAACTCGAAAGAACAACGAGAACAAAACAAAACAAAAGGCAGCGAAGACAGCATCCCACTCCAGACCTGCTGAGTCACCTTTAAGAGCAGCCAACAGGAGACACAGCCGACCCAGAGACAAGGAAACTGGGAGGGATCATCGCCAGCAAAGGTCTTCAACAGCAGCAGAGGCAGACTGCAACAGCCTGAGGTTCGGATGAGCCAGGGAAGGGTTAACAGCTTCTGGAGCCTGCCTTCCAGGGGCGGGCACAAAGCCCAAGCCTCTGGGGTGCTCCTTTTACCCTCCCTTCCTGCAGAGGTTCCAGCCTCTGAGAACACAGGGCAAGCGCCTTGAAACTGCCGAATCTGTGCCTTGGAAGTGGCGCACAGTAGTCCTGGGTGCTGAGAAGGCACAAAGAAAGCGCCCCAAATATTCCCGAGCTGTGTGGCCAGTGCATCTCAGTGCACAGAAACTACCAGCGAGGGTCTAGAATCCCCCACACCCTGATACCCTGTGGGTGGGTGACACACCAGGAGAGCTCTGAACACTGCGCCGGGCTGGGCGGTCCCGTCTGCAGAAACCGCCTCCACAGCGCAGGGGTTACACCAGAAGGGCTCTGAGCACTGAGACGTGCAGCACTGTGTGACGCTGGCATGCAGGAGCCACTCCCATAGAGTGACTTGCCCACTCCTCGCCTCTCACCCTGCAGTTCTGAGCGTGGGCAACCCACCAGGAGAGCTCTGAAAACTCCTGCGCCACACTGGCACTGTGCGAACCCGCCGCGAAGTCACTTTAACAGGGCGCCTGGGCCACTCCTCCAATGCAGCCCTGTGTGAGGGAGTCACATCAGGAGGGCTCTGAACACCCACACACCACGAGTGGTGGAATCACTGCACAAGAGCCACGCCCAGAAAGTGCCTCACCCACAGCCCCATGTGTGGGCAACACACCAGGTGGGCTCTGAAAAACCCTGCAGTCCCTGACACAGAGAACGCAGGGAGAAAGCACATAAAACCTTCCACGTCCTGTGGATTCCTGTGCAGAGGGCACACCCAGAGAGCGCCTTCATCCCTCCACGCCCTGGGGTGCCACACCTGTAGAAGAGGTGCCGAGAGTGTGCCTGGAATCCACAGGGCCCCAAAGGTAGTGCCCTACAGTCCCGGGCACTGAGGACGCACCAAAGGTGCCTGGAAAATTACCACGCCCTGCAACACCACACCTGCAGGCTCCAATCTCTACAGGAAAGTGCCTGACGACCCCTCAACACACGGGTTCATTGGCCTCACCAAAATACATCAACGCAATGGGAAAAACCATCAGAAAAAGTTGTGCTCCAGATGAAAGAGCCAGCACCCCACCAAACAAGGGCCAAAAGCCATTATCAATATCGGAGATGCGAGATGAAGACATGGAAGAGTTACTAGACAAGGAATTTAAAAAAATAATGCTAAAATTTATCAGAGACGAGGACAAGAAGTGGGAAGACTTCAGGAACCACATAATCGCCGAAATACAACAAATCAAAACCAAATTGGATGACCAGGAACTCAAAATTGAAAGCCTGATCAACAGAATAAATATGGCAGAGGAAAGGATCTCTGAAACGGAAGACACGCAAAATGAAGGTGCCCAGTGAATTAAACAGCTGGAGACAAGCCTCAGCAAAACTAATAAAATGATGCAAGAAATGAAAGATCACCTTAGAAAATTGAATATTCGGATCATTGGCCTCCCCGAAGGAGTAGAAAGAGAATCAGGAATGCAAGCAGTGCTTGACGAAATTATACAGGAAAACTTCCAAAACACTTGGAACATGAATTCAGCCCACATACAGGATGGACAGAGAACTCCCAACAGACATGATCCAAAGAGATCTTCACCCAGACACACGGTGCTCAAATTCTACTCCAACGAAGACAAAGAAGGAATCCTGAGACAAGTACGAAGTAGAGAAAAGATCACATACAGGGGAAAACCCATCAGAATCACTGCTGACTTCTCCGAAGAGACCCTACAAGCAAGGAGAGAATGGACAAAGATCTTCCAAGCCCTGAAACAAAACAACTGTCAACCAAGAATAATGTACCCAGCAAAGATCTCATTTGTATATAAGAACGAAATCAGATGCTTCCACAGCAAAGAAAAACTAGAAGAATATGTTTACACAAAACCAGCTCTGCAAAGTCTCCTTAGAAATGCGCTAATTCCAGAAAAAAAGGAGGCAAATCACAAACAAAGTTGGCAAATAAGAAGGTCTCCAAACTAAAGCCCGCACAAACAAGGCAATTACACAGACAACAACACACACAAAACACAATCGCATGGCAGGGCAAAATTGCAACCTCTCAATTCTAACTCTCAACACAAATGGTCTAAATTCACCAATCAAAAGACAGAGATTAATAGAATGGATCATCAAACAAGACCCAACCATCTGTTGCCTACAAGAAACACATCTAACCAGAAAAGATGCAATGAAACTGAAAGTGAAGGGATGGAAAAAGATATTTCACGCCAATGGACTAGAAAAAAAAAGCTGGGGTAGCTGTCCTAATTTCAGACGAGATAGATTTCATTCTAACTAACATCAAAAGAGACAGGGAAGGCCATTTTATACTGGTGAAAGGAATGATCCATCAAGAAGCAATCACCATCATTAATGATTATGCACCAAATCTCAATGTGCCTAGTTACGTAAACCAATTACTTACAGACTTAAGGGAAGACATAGATACCCACACAATTCTTGTAGGCGATCTCAACACGCCTTTAACATCAATGGACCGGTCTACGAAACAAAAACTCAACAAAGAAACAACAGAGCTCACACAAACAATAGAACAACTGGACTTAGTAGACATATATAGAACTTTTTATCCTAAGGCCACAGACTATACATTCTTCTCAGCGATGCATGGCACCTTCTCCAGAATCGACCACATGATAGGACACAAAATGAATCTAAATAACTTCCAAAACATTAGTATCATACCATGTACCCTCTCAGACCACCATGGGATGAAACTGGAAATCAACAACTCAAAACTCCCCAGGAAGTATAGGCACTCTTGGAAATTGAACAATATGCTATTAAACGAACAATGGGTCAGAGAAGAAATTAAAGATGAGATCAAAAAATTTATGGAAACCAATGAAAACTCTGATACAACATTCCAAAACTTGTGGGACACCGCCAAAGCAGTGCTACGAGGTAGATTCATCGCAATCGGAGCACATGTCAAGGCCCAAGAAAGACGCCAAATACAGGAACTAACCACACACCTCCAGGAACTGGAAAAGCAGCAGCAGAAGAGCCCCACACACAATAGGAAACAAGAAATCATCAAAACAAGGGAGGAGATAAACCAAATAGAAATCAAAACAACTATACATAAAATCAACAAATCAAAAAGTTGGTTTTTTGAGAAAATAAACAAAATAGACACTCTACTGGCCCGATTGACCAAAAAAAAAAAAAACAAGAGAAAGTGAGAATCAATAGCATTAAAGATGAAAAAGGCAACATAACAAGAGACACTGCAATCATTAAGAAAATAATTAGAGACTACTATAAAGAACTGTACTCCCACAAATTTGAGGACCACCAAGAAATAGAAAAGTACTTGGACTCCCACCACTTACCAAAACTCAGTCCGGAGGCAACTGCAGAATTAAATAAACCCATAACCGAGGTAGAGATTGAAACAGTCATCAAGGATCTCCCAACGAAAAAAAGCCCAGGCCCAGACGGCTTCACTACAGAATTCTACAAAACATTCCGAACAGAACTAACCCCAATCCTCTACAAGCTTTTCAAAACAATAGAGGAGGAAGCAACCCTTCCAAACTCATTCTATGAAGCCAACATCACCTTAATCCCAAAACCGGACAGAGAACCGTCAGAGAAGGAAAACTACAGACCTATTTCTCTGATGAACATTGATGCTAAAATTCTCAACAAAATCCTAGCCAATAGAATTCAAAAAATCATCAGACAGATCATTCATCCGGATCAAGTAGGATTCATCCCTGGAATGCAGGGATGGTTCAACATTCGGAAATCCATAAATGTTATAAACTATATCCAAAAACTGCAAAACAAGAACCACATAATAGTGTCAATAGATGCAGAAAAAGCTTTCGACAAAATCCAACACCTCTTCATGCTAAAAACTCTAGCCAAAGTAGGCATAAATGGGAAAATCCACAACATAATCAAAGCAATTTATGAAAAACCCAACGCCAGTATCATACTGAATGGAGAAAAGCTAGAACCCTTCCCACTGCGATCTGGAACAAGACAAGGATGCCCGCTATCACCACTGCTATTCAACATAGTCCTAGAGGTACTTGCAGAGGCAATAAGACAAGAAAAAGAAATCAAAGGCATACGAATAGGAAACAAAGAAGTCAAGCTTTCACTATATGCAGATGACATAATCTTATACATAGAAAAACCAGGAGACTCAATACAGAAACTACGAGAACTTATACGAGAGTTTGGCAGAGTGGCAGGGTACAAAATTAATGAACGAAAATCAACAGCCATAGTGTACGCAAACAACACCAAGATGGAAGAAGATCTAACCAACAGGATACCATTCAAAACAGCAGAGAGAAGTATGAAGTATCTGGGAATAAATCTAACCAAAAGTGTAGGAGACCTTTTCGAAGAAAACTACAAACTATTCAAAAAAGAAATTGAACAAGACCTCAAAAGATGGAATAACATCCCATGCTCCTGGATAGGCAAAATCAATATCATTAAAATGTCTATACTACCACAAGCAATATACATTTTCAACGCAATTCCAATCAAATTGCCCAAAACATTCTTCACGGAACTGGATACAATGATTCAAAAGTTCATCTGGAAACACAAAAAACCACGAATAGCTAGAACCATCCTGAAGAATAAGAAGTTAGCAGGGGGAATCACAATCCCGGACCTCTGGACATACTATAGAGCAGTGGTTATCAAAACAGCCTGGTACTGGCACAAAGACAGAAAGGAAGATCAATGGAATAGAATAGAAGCACCAAAAGGGAACCCACACAGATACAGCCAATTAATCTTTGACAAAAAGACCAATGACAGTCCAAGCAAGTGGGAAGGCCTCTTTAGTAAATGTTGTTGGGACAACTGGCTGAAAGCCTGTAGAAACAAAAAGATAGACCCACATCTATCACCATACACCAAGATCCAATCTACATGGATAAAAGACCTAAACCTACATCCAGAAACCTTCAAACTCTTGCAAGAAAATGTAGGAAATACCCTGCAAGACCTAGGAGTAGGTTCCGACTTTCTAAGAATGACACCAAAAGCAATAGCAGTTGAGAACAGAATAAACAAATGGGACCTCATCAAACTAAGAAGCTTCTGTACAGCAAGGGAAACAATCAACAAAGTAAAAAAGCAACCCACAGAGTGGGAGAAGATCTTTGCACAAGATATAGGCGATAGGGGCTAATTTCCAGGATATACAAAGAACTTCAAAACAACCAAAAAACCAAAACGAACAAGCCACTCAAGAAATGGGCACGGGAAATGGGCAAACATTTCACAAAGGAACAAGTCCAAATGGCAAACAAACATATGAAAAAATGTTCCAGCTCCCTGGCAATAAGGGAAATCCAAATTAAAACATCGATGAGGTACCACCTAACACCAGTAAGATTGGCCCACATAAACAAGAACACCAATGACGCTTGCTGGCGAGGATGTGGGGAAAAGGGAACCCTACTCCACTGCTGGTGGAGCTGCAAATTGGTACAGCCTCTATGGAAATCAGTCTGGAGAACACTCAAACAACTCAAAATCTGCATACCATATGACCCAGCAATAGCACTCCTAGGAATATATCCAAAACACCTGTTCCACGACAAACCAACATGCATCCCTATGTTCATTGCAGCACAATCAGTAATTGCAAAAACATGGAAGCAACCAAAATGCCCATCAGCAGAAGATTGGATAAGAAAGCTTTGGTTCATCTACTCCATGGAATACTACTCAGCTATTAAAAAAAACAAAATGCAGTTCTTTGTGGCTAAATGGGCCCAACTGGAAACTATAATGCTAAGGGAAATGAGTGAATCCCAAAAGATTAGATACCACATGTTTGCCTTGATTTAACCTGTAATTTTTGTTTGGTTGTTTGTTATTTTTTGAACCTGTCATTGATACTGTCTCAACCCAGATGTTTCGAAGAATGGAACTTGCATTATTTTTAACATATTGTTTACCCAATACTATGTCAATTAATTCCATAATGTTGTATATTGATACTGAGGCCTTGTTGGGGCTTTTAACTGACCGGATCTTTACTCTGTTAGCCCTATCTTCAGACCATAGAAGGTCTCCCCAAGAGGCCACTGAACTTATCTGGACAATAAGACGCTGAACTTTATGCTAGGCATGTGTTTGCAAGCAATGAATCTCAACTGAACTTGAACTATGGTTATGCAACAAGGTGGAGGAATCCACCATGGGGGGGAGGGGTATGGGAGGGGTGGGGGGAATCCCCAGCGCCTATAAAACTGTACTACATAATACAATGTAAACAACAATAAAAAAAAAAAACTGAAAAAAAAAAAGATATTCCAACCACTCACTTACCCCTATATTTACCTAAAAAATACAAATAAAATTTCAACACTTACTTCAAAAAAAAAAAAGAAATTATTTTTTACTCTTATTTTAAAAATAATTCTTATTAATTTATTTTATTTATACAAGTCCTAGAGACAGTGATCTACTGTTAGGTGCTTAATTCCTTAAAATATATTTTATGTTCTGTAAATGGGGGACTGTTAAATTTTCTCTAAATAGATCATTGTTAATGCAAAGAGATGATTCTGATTTTTAAACTTCTAGAGATTTTTTATTAACATGTACTTGAATCCTACTATAAGGTACAGTGCTGTGTCTGAGTATACATACAGCATAAGCTGAGTAAACCAGGTGCCCAGGCTTTCCATCTATCTTTGTTTTTGCAGCACACCCATTCCTCCATTCCAGTGCCCTGCATATGGTTAAATTATGAATTGTAGTCACCACACACTGAGATGGAACAAAAAAATCTGTGTATATAACCATAATGAAAATAATTGATGATCCTCTGCAGGTGGATATGGCAATGCACAATAGAAATGAAGTGCTAAGTGTTATCAAAGTGAACATATGTGCTATCAGGTATTTGTAGTTTCTAAGATTCAAAATGAAATTTAAGAACTTAAGGAATGCAAAACCTATACATTACTGTCCAAATGAACAGTCAAAATGACAAATGTTTTCCTATGTTTGTTGACACTTTAAATTACTGTTATTAGAAAGTAGTACTTGGGACTAAATGAAACATGGACGGATGCATTTCCAAAAGCATAAACCTTAAATCAGTGTAGCACCATTTTACCTAATTTAGCTTGTTTTCTTATATTATCTACTAAATTAACCCAATGCTAAATCAAAGCTGGTTTTATGATCTTTGGTGAGCAATTATAATGGTTAAAATTTTCAAATTTGTCATATGTTTCTTTGTCAAGATGCATTGATATTGCCAGTTTAGTGAACTAAGGGTAACATTTACAAGATAGAAAAAAAATTATATTCTAGTTATAAAATTAACAGAACTTATACTTTTAATATATATTCAAAGCCTCAAAAACCACAAATAATGTTGGCCATTAATGAAAAAAATATATCATTGAATTTAATGATTTTCTACCAAATGTGTCCTACTTGTGTGGAAATTACAGATGTGTAAATTCTCAGTATGTAAGCACTCATGAGAGAGTAGAAAGCACAAAACAACCCCGCATTCATCAGTTCACTCCCACCAAAATCCCATGGTCTTCAGTTTCAGGGTTGGCCAGGTCCAATCCAGAGTAAAGAATCCCATTTGGGTCTCCCATGTAGTATCAGGGGCCCAATCCCTGGTATCATTCAGTGCCATTTCTGTCATATTATTGAAAAATTGATTAGAAGAAGAATGGCTGGAACAGAAACTGGTGCTCTGCTAACAGGATGTCAGTCTCAAAATGGTGTTAGTGAGACAGCAAACAGAGATGTATTTGAAGAAAATTCAAGATTTGATCAAGGCAGGGAGACTCAATGTTTTTTTGAACCTAGAACAGATAAATCCCTCCCCCATCATGACCATGTCATGTAGGAACTGGACTCCAGGCAATTGTAGCTGAAAACACAGACCTCCACCTCCTGCTAACTGACAGCAGATAACATTTCTGCTTTCTCTGTCCTCAGTTGCCTGTTTCCAGAACCATGCTCTGCCTGAGCGGTGCTGAGAGATATGTGCCCAAGGCCTGCTAGGGTGATGAGGCTATTTATTGATCCTGAGGACACCTAGATCCATCTTCACAATATGCAGCATCCACTGTGGGTGAATCTATAAAAAAGAAGCACATTTACAGTGACTTCGGGCTTCTATTTTTTCTTTTTGTATTTTTTTGAAATAAATTATTTTAAAGTGTATTTTTATTTGAAAGGAGGCTTTGCAGAGAAGGAAGCAGAGACAGAGAGGAATCTTTCATCTGGTGGTTCACTTCCTAAATGTCCTCATTATCTGTAGGTGGGCTGGTCCTGGTTAGGAGCTTGAAGTTTCTCTTAGTGCTCTGACATGAGTCCAGAAGTCCAAGGACTTAAACCATCCTTTCTTACTTTCCTAGCCATTAGTAGTGAGCTGGGTTGTAAGTAGAGCAGGTGAACACAATGCAGCACCCATATGGGATGTTAGCACTGGAGGTGGATGCTTAGCCACAGGATTCTGATACCATTTATTGTGCTTTTGTTTTAGAGGCAAGGGCATAGAACATGGTGAGAGAGAACACTCTCAGAAGGCAGTTCACTGCTCAAAATCTTGTTGCACATTAGGCCAAATTGAAATTGGGAGTTAATGATGCAGACGTGGCAGCAGAGCAAGTTTAGCAAGTGATTTGGATACCTGTATTTCAAGAGGACAAAAGTCACCTGCTGGATTTGGCTGGATACCACGTGTGCCATTTCTAACATTGGCAGGCAGGCTTCCCACTCACGTCCCTGCTTGTGACCTGTAAAGTAGTCAAGGACAGCACAAAGCCTTGGGACCCTGCCAATGCATGGGAAACTCACAAGAAGCTCCTGTTTTCCCAGCTTTGGATTGTAATGTGGTAAAGGCATTGATGGCTTGCACCTGTTCATCAGGTTAATTGACAGCAGATAGCCCCATTCAAGTTAATTTTAGGCATGAAATGTGCACCTTGCCCTAGAAATTACTCCCTAGGTTCTGCACACCTGACCTCTCCTGCCACCTTTTGTGCTATATAAGTTAACTAACTGTAGGCTCTGGTAACTCCTTTCCTGCTTAAAACTGTGCTTGTACCATATGGCTTTCAATCTGATCAAAGGAAACATCCTGGGGCCAAAGGGTCATGGGCAAAAGAGGCCTGGCCCTGGGCTGCATTTCTTAAAGAGAGGCTCAAGTTGCAGACACCCACCTTTCCCTGGTTTCTCTGCCAACATTCCATACTGCTGGGCCTCATCTCTCCCAGAACTCTTGAAAGTACACAAGTTAGAGATAAAAGGCATCCTACAATTAACATCTTTACTTTTCCATCCAAGCAGTGAACAGAAAGTGAGGAATACAGACATACAGGGGCCATGCTCAGGGCTACCTGGCCTCAGAGTCTGTCTGCAAGAAGCCAGAGAGCAAGCAGCTACTGGGGAGACTATGTGTTGGAGTACCAAAGTGATGGAAGCATGTGACCAAGAGAGCTAGGCCCTGCTATCAGGGTCCATTATGGAGGCTTGTGAGAGGTGTGGTTATACAATAATGCCATAACAAAAAGTCTCAGGTTCCAGGTGATGACAGGTTTGTAGGAGGGAAAACCTAGGTGGTGGGGTGGGGTATGGCTTCCAAGCTTGTGACCCTGTACTAGCTGCCTACACTACAACATTGGGAAAAGGAAACACTTTCATTTCTGGGCAAGATAGTAGACGTTACTGCATATTGTGAATAAGTTTCTTTCTTTCTGTCCTTGGGCTGACTCATGTGAACCCCTCTGTGAGATGGTGCATAATGGACACAATTTCCATCATTTCCATGGGTCTTTCCTCTTTTGCAACCCCTCTTGCCACTAGGGCAGGCCACCTTCCCTCTGCTTCTTAAATAAACCCTGCTTTGCAAACTAGAGTCATCCACATGAACATCTTTTTGTAAGACAGAAAAGAGGTTGTTGCAGTGTTTCATGTTGAATTCCCTACCACACTAGCCAACTTTGGCCTGGAGCAGCAGGAAGGCTATGGGGGCAGATAGGCTAGAAATAAATATTGTGGGACTGAGCCTTCCTGGGCCTGGAGGAGCTTCCATGCAGGGCATGAGTGTGGGAGATGACACTGCAGGGTCAGGTGAGGTGGCGGGGTTGGCATATTGTGGGGTGGGTGACTCAAGTTATGCAGGTTGGGGCTAGGATGACTGTCAAAAGGAGCCCAGCCCTGGAGCAGCTGGCAGGCTCACTGCCTGCTGAGCAAGCAAAATCACTGGCTGAACCTGACTGGCTCTTGAGCAAAGAATGATGTGGCCATGTTCCTGGGCTGGAGGCATGTTGGTGCTGATAACTGAGCCTGGTCCTGGATTGGCAAGTGGAACAACAGTGGGCATTATGTTAGAGTTGCCATGTGCTCACAGATGCCATCGCCTGCTCCAGCATCAAGACAGCTTTGCCGGCATTCCCTGTGCCACTTCTTGGCTCACCTTGTCACCACACAGGTTGCTCTAGGTCCAGGTCCACTTGGCCACAGCAACGTGCTCCACAGCAGGCACATCCCACCTACCTGCCTGTGCTATAAGGCCAGGTTGTTTAGGCTGTGCCCATTCCCTACCCCCAAACTTAATAAGCCTGTTGCATGCCCACCTGCTCCGCAGTTCTAAGGCTAGGCGGGCTTGGCCACCAACTCTTCACTCAGGCAGCCTCTTGCCCAGCCATGGCACTAGGCCCACTTAGAATCACAGTGTGTTCTCTCAGGGGTCCTATTTGGTAGCAACAGAAACCTTTCAACAAATGGCCAGAGCTGAATTGATCTTAATCCAGTATCCAGGATCTTCTTCAGGTTTCTCACATGGGTAAGAGTTCCAAAGCTTTGGGCCATCCTCCACTGTATTCCCAGGACACATGCAGGGAGCTGGATGGGAAGCTTGGCCAGTAGGACAGGAATAACTGCCCAAATTGGATCCCACCTCATGTACGGCTAGGACTTGTATCCATTAGGCTACTATGCTAGACCCAAATGACAGATTTCTAAAACGACAAAATGCAAGGATGAATATGGGCCACATTCATGAAGGTGTTGAAACTGCAGACAACCTATAGCCCCAGGAACAAGATCAATCAGAGATACACAAAATCAGGACTAGCTACAGGCATATAGGGCTGGAGATATGAGGAAATACATAAGGCTTGTATAAGCTTCTAAAACACAGGACAAAATACAGAACATGTCCCATAAACTGGCGCAGTAGCTGAGGATTCATTTGTAGCCTCAAGTGAGTGTTTGTATATCCTGAAAATGATCCATTGTGGCAATTCATTAACAAAATTAACAACAATTAGGGATCTGCCATGATGGCTCAGTAGCGAAATCCTCAGTTTGCATGTGTTGGGATCCCATATTGGTGCCAGTTCATGTCCCAATTGCTCCACTTCTTATCTAGCTCACTGCTTGAAGCCTGGGAAAGCAGTTGATGGGGACACCAAGCCTTGAGACAATGTACACACATGGAATGCCTGGATGGGCTCTTGGCCCCAGATCTGGCAATGGGGTCCAATTATGAAGGGAACCAGCAGATGGAAGATTTGTCCCTCTGTCTCTCCTTCTTTCTGTAAACCTGCCTTTCAAATAAAAAAAATAAATATCAAAATAGCAATTAGGAAAAGTCATTAAGAAAAAAATGCCATGTAAATAATCAATTTCAGGAATATAGATATTCTCTTCCATGAAATTTTCAATATTTTTAATAAGTTTATGAGAGGACTTTCTGAAACAATTACAAAAAAGCTGTTTTAAAAGTGGTCCTGGGGCAGTAGCCTAGTGGTATAAGCATTGCCTTGCACAAGGTGCCATCCTGTATGAGCTCCAATTCTGATCCCGTCAGCCCTACTTCCTATCCAGCTCCCTGGTTGTAGCCAGAGAAAGCTGTTTAGGAGGGCCCAAAACCTTGGCACCTTGCTCCTGTGTGTAGACCTGCAAGAGATTCTGGACTTCTGGCTTCAGACTGGTGAAGCTCGGGGCATTGTGGCCACATAGGGAGCAGACCAACGGATGAAATATATTCTTTTTTTTTTTTTTTTTTGGTTTTTATTGGAAAGGTAGATATACAGAGAGGAGAGACAGAGAGGAAGATCTTCCGTCCGATGATTCACTCCCCAAGTGAGCGCAACGTCTGATGCTACACCGATCTGAAGCCAGGAGCCTCTTCCAGGTCTCCCACATGGATGCAGGGTCCCAAAGATTTGGGCTGTCCTCAACTGCTTTCCCGGGCCACAGGCAGGGAGCTGGATGGGAAGCAGGGCTGCCGGGATTAGAACCAGCACCCATATGGGATCCCGGGCTTGCAAGGCGAGCACCTTGACCACTGCGCCACCGCGCCGGGCCCGATGAAATATAGTCTTCTCTGTCTTTGCTCCTCTCTGTATACCTGAATTTCCAATACAATTTTTCAAAATGTTTTAAAAGAGAAGCCAAAAGCTATAGACTAAGGAAACCAAGTTACAGAAATATATATATGTATATATTGCATAACAAAGGAATTATAAATACAATATCTATAACATACAGCACCGCAAGTTATTCCCCTAGATTTAATCTGGAGAAGCCCCCTTGACACTTTGTCTCTTACACATTGTTGTGAACGTGTAATCATGAGATTAAACACAGGAAGGAAACTGCAGCAGAATGGTGAAGTTTTACTCAGCAAAACTCCCCATGTGCACTAATGGACCTTTTGTGGAAAACCAAACACACTGATGAGAGGATCCAACAAAAATTCTGGGCAAGAGATCCACATATACAATCAAATTACTATGTATTTATAAGAAGCAGATATGGCACAATGTGAAGAAAAAATACAGACTAGGAAATGAACATCACTAGGAGAAATGAGATTGAAATTATTTTTTTATATCATATATTTTTAAATATTCTTCAGTTCAGCATTTTAAAGTCAAATGAACTAATGGGAGAGCCCAGGAGGTGGACTGATGTGAGAGGCGACAGCGGCCCCTGCTGGTGGAAGACTCAACCTGCAACAAAGGAAGTCACTTGCACCACCCCTCACTCCCCCTACCTCCAGATTTCCTAGGGATGGCCTGACACTCCTTACACTTCTGATTGGCTGCGCATTGTGACATCATGCGGATTCAATCTCTTTATGAGCGGTCCAATAGCTGCATTACTGGTTCTGTTCCCAAGAAGAAGCAGGTGGCTCAGGGGGTGCTGTCCTGTGAGCTCCCTACCCGCAGGAGCCTCTGCAGGACAACAGACTCCTTGGACTTTAAGCAGTGAGTGTGTGTGCCAGAATCTCCTCAGGATTCAGGGCGGGAAGGGACAGTAAGGGGACCTTCTGGTCCGCACTCGGCAGCATGGACCTAGAACAAAAACCCTCTCATAGGGTCTGGTGACATCGAAACTACAGCCAGGAGCCAGCCGCAGATGGCACTCAGAGACAAAAGGATTGTAGGTTTCCTTCTGTTCTCAGGAGAGAAGCTTTCTCTGGTCCTTATCTAATTCTAGCCTTGGCTCACAGCCCTCTCTTACACCAACCATCAGGGTTGCTTGAGAGCCCCAAAATTACTTCAGATAAACAATGGATAAGGCCAGCTAGTTGATAGTCCCTCAGCTTGTACCTTACTGATGATGTTTCCATTTGGCCTTTGAGATAGACAAAGACACTGCTATAGAAAGTCTGGAACAGGCAGGGAAAAGGCCAACTAGCCTATAATGGCTCATCCTGTACTTACTGGTCAGGCTCACTATTTGCTTCTCTTGCACTTTATTAGGTAGGATGTAGACTTAAATTCTTCCTCGCTCACTGGGTTGTTGGGGATTTCGCTACTCACCTGTCTAAAACTTTTCTATTCCTCAATTGTTAAAATGCAAAGTTCTGTAATACAGTCCATAATCACTATATACTGCAAAGTTTACATTGTGGCCTAAGATTCCCACCCCCCAAATTTATCAATTTAAGGCTGCTAATGCTAAACAAAATCTAACTGCATAGAAACTTTAGTGTTGTTGTTCTCAGCTGTTACATCTGATGGATGTTAATGTTGATCTGTTCACTGTCCCTGTGCCACGCTGATTTAGGTTAAACTCAAAAACATGTTAGCTTGGGAGTAAAAAGAAAAAAAAAAATTATACCAGCCGGTTGTGAATATACTAAAATTTAGATGTCAAGGAAGTAGTTACACGATATGGTTTTCTAACATGTTTGTCACTCAATGCCACGTTAATTAACTTCATGATGTTGTTAATTTTGATGTTTCTTGCTGTTATTGAAGTGGTGTAGTGACATCTCACTGGAGGGAATGATATTCTGCCAGCTCTACTTTCAGATCAAGGCTAGTTTCCCAATGAAACTGTTGAAATTATCTGGACAGTAACAAGCTGAACTCTCTACATGATCCATGCCCGCAATAACGATATCGTAACTCAATTTGGGGTAAGTGCTTTGGGGAATCCCAGAACCTGTGAAACTGTGCACTCGGACTCAGGCAAAGAGCTTCTTTAGAAGAACCCAAAGAAGGAGCTGTTAAGGCACCAGTACTGGTTCATCCTGATGGCATCTGATATGTTGTCACCCATTGACTTATGTTCTCATAGTTGGGATTAAATGTCCCTATGAATTGTAGAGGGAATAAGTCAGGTTCAAGAGAGAGAATTAAGGCAGAGAATAAATCTCTGAATGTTGAGAATTCTTATTCAATGTCAAGTGCTGCTTTCTGCACTGGAAAAATCACACTAGCCACAATTTCCTCCAAGATACAATTCAGTATGTTGTCTTTTTTTTTTAATCCTCTCACAAAATCAGCATTAGCACTTTAAAAGAACTGTTTGCTGTGAATGGCAGGCGTGGGAGAAAAGCAGTGAATGGCTACCTGACACAGCACAGGAAGGCATCACTGACCTTTGTGGATGTGTGTGACAGTGGTTCAGATGACATTGGGACTCCTATGTCTCCATCAGAATGCCTGGGTTTCAGTTCTGTGCAAATGCAGTGTGCAACTACTGCCCCTGCTGGGAAGCAGCAGACAGTGGCTTGGGTATCATTGTGAAAAACCTGACTTATTTTTCATCTCATGGCTATTACAGGCATGTGAGAGGTGAGAGAGTGGAAGAAAATGTCTGTCCAGTAAAACATACATTAATCAATAAAGCTTCAAAAGTCTTAGTATACCTCCTTTTACCTAAGTCCAGACATTTTGTTGGAATATCTTCTACTTGTGAACCCACAGTGAAACATTTAAATGATCTTCAATACACTGTTTTTGTTTTTCTTAGGTTTAAAACACATTGTAACAAACAAATATGACTAACGTATCCTCTGGCTTGCTCATTCACCCTGAAAGATACCAATTCCTGTTTGTGGCCTGGGAAAGCAGTCAAGGACAGCCCAAAAGTTTAGAGTGGCAGCTACTGCTCCAAAACTGGACGTCATCTCTTGTGTTTCATCTATTTTATATCACTAACCCCTTGAAGCATTAATTTTTTCTTTTTCCTTCCAGAGCACCATTCCTTGGTGACATATTTATATCATCTAAAGAAATGATTGATTGGCCCTGGAGTGATGGCCTAGTCACAAAAGTCCTTGCCTTGAGTACACTGGGATCCCATAAGGGTGGTGGTTCAAATCACGGCAGCTCTACCTCTCATCCAGCTTCCTGCTTGTGGCCTGGGAAAGAAGTCAAGGACAGCCCAAAGCCTTGGGATTCTTCGCCCATGTGGGAGATCAGGAAAAGTTCCTGGCTTGTGGATCTTTGCTTTGGATCAGCACAGCACCAGCCATTGTGGTCACCTGGGGGGTGAATCATCTGATGGAAGATCTTCCTCTCTGTCTCTCCTCCTCCCTGTACATCTGACTTTGCAATAAAAATAAAATAAATGCTTTTAAAAAAAGGAAAAAGAAATGATTGGTATACTTTGTGTTCTCTTAGCCTTGTCTTCAAGGGAGTAAAAGCTGTGGAATGGCTAAGGTAAATCCTAGGATAGTGAGTTTGCGATACACAGCAAACACATTTATTTCCACTTCATGGAAGCCGTCCAACCTTGTGCACTCTTCTCTCCTCTGAGTCAAGCCAGATAGCTCTGATCTAAGAACAAGAAATCTTTTTCATATGACATGTTGTACATTACAGCAAGTGTTACCAGGAACACACAGTGGTTCTTTCCTGAGCTTATACTAACAGAGACTGGGGATCAGTTTCAAATTGAAATTTTATGTACTAAGTGAACAGGTTAACTTGGGAGACAGGAGGGGAAAAGCACATCCCAGGAGGGAGCTCAGAGATGTGATTCCTGTTGAAGGGAGAGAGGGAGAGACTCCATTTTTTTCTTTCTTTCTTTCTTTCTTTCTTTCTTTTTTTTTTTTTTCTCTAGGAATCCTGATGAAATGCCATTTGGGAAAAAGCACTCTGCTAATGTCCCGGAGAATAGCCTCCAGAGTGGAGAAACTCTCAGCAGTAGGACAAGATACATATTTCTCTACAGTGTTTTGAACACAATGAGAAAGAAAAAGCTTTCAGTGGGAAGAAGATATTACTTATGTGTGAGCAACTTTCTATTTAAGAGCCGTGTAATAAGCCACCTGTCAATGTGGGAGAAACAATTCAGGTTGAGAAGAAAATGTTCTACAAGAATCTTTATTTTGGCAAACATCAGGAAACACAATCAATAGAGAAACTCCATGGACATTTCAAGAGTGAGAAATCTCTTACGTGTACAACAGATGTCAAAGTAAATCAGACAAGCCGGAGAGCAAAAAGTTACCATATAAATAGATGCTGTACAAAATCTTTTAGATGTAAACTTGCCTTACCACCAAGCAGAGGACTGACTGACATAGGAGAAAATTTCAATGTGTGTAATGAATTGAATGAAAATATGTACCAGAAGTCAGAACTCACAAAGGATCAGAGTCTTCACACTGGAGAGAACGGATATTAGTGCAATAAGCTTAGGGAAGCCTTTGATGAGCAATCATCACTCCAGAGACATGAGAGTGCACCCCAGTCTCTTTGTCCTTGAAGAAGCTCTGCTAGAACTCCCCTGATAAGAAGTTAAATGCAACCCCCATCCTGTTTATCAGTCATATGTAATGAACATAGTATAACTTTCAGCCCATGTGGTACGTTATCTTGGCCTAACTGCATGTGACCTGAACACAGCTTCCTAACCTGGATGTAACATGTTACCTGTGACTTGAGAGGTTCCAGAGAGATAGGCATGTCTACTAGCCAATTACATTGTCATTGCTGGGTGGGAGGGCTATTGAAACCATTGTTCTGTCTCCCCCCCCCCATTTCTACTCTATATAAGCTTGCAAGATCTTCCCAGTAAACACATCTTTCACCAGTCTGTCTCCCATGGTTCTGCAGACAAACAGCACCATCACCTCACTCAATGGTCTCAGAGCTTGCTGAGACTCCAGGAGGTATATCCCAGACATATAAAAATTGTCATCAGACTTTTGATGTTTATGTATTAGCTGCAGTTTATGTATCAGCTGCTTCCAATATTTTTCAGATCCATACCAATTTCATGCGTCATGGTTCCCCACAGTAAGTTTCTTGCATTGGATGAGCTACTCCTATAGATATCTGCCTCTGGCTGAAGTCTTTGAATTTTCCTGTCAACAGGTACTGAGTTGTAATGTTGTAATGTCAGCCTTGCCAAATTTATGCCTCAGTTGAAAGTCTTTCAACTGAACTCTTTCAACTGTAACAGTGAGCACCAGGATCAGCACTGTGGTATGACAGAATTATAAGCAAGCATTCAATTTCATAGGGTTTCATAAATTGTTTAAAATTTTAAAATTATACAAATTGTATAAATTGAATAATACTTTCAATTTCACATTAAAATGGGCTTATATTGTCAATTTATGTTGAGTATATTAAAGGTGTTATATGCTTTGTTTTTCCATAGCAACCAAGTAAACCTACTTCTTCCTAAACAGACATCTGTATTCTGTATTTACAAGAGAGCCATTACCCCTGCAATCTGTCCCCAAATTATACATTTTCCTTCATAACACTTCCATGAGATTCTATTTCAAAATTGGACCAGAATAAATGTTAAGAATAAGGTTACACTGAAAAAATTCTAGCCTAGACTGAATTTATTTGGCTGGAACTCCAGCTCCAATGTGTCAGATTGCAGACCTGGTTGTCCAGCCTTATTACAAGATCCTCTGGAAACTTCACAACACATTGACCTAAGCCAAATGTGAAGCTCTCAGGGACAAGTGAGGTTTACTAACGTGCAACCTAAGTTAGGTCAACATTCTGAAGAACCAAAAAAAGAGTACAGACTCCAAACTTGGCAGCAGCACTCCAGAAAATAAATTAATAAAAATGTCATCCACACCAGACAGAATGAAGCTAAAGCACCAGGACAGCCCCTTTAAAATCACACAGAAGACAACTCAGACCTCTGAGTTAGAAAAGCAGTCGAGGATGGCCCAAAGCCTTGGGACCCTGCATCCACATGGGAGACCTGGAAGAATCTCTTGGTTCTTGGCTTTGGATTGGTGCAGCACCGGCCATTGTGGTCACTTGGGGAGTGAATCATCAGATGGGGAAGATCTTTCTCTCTGTATATCTGACTTTGCAATAAAAAATAAATAAAGCTTTAAAAAATAGATGCCAGCTTTACATTGGCAGGGATACTGTCTTTCTGAATCTCTTTTTAAATTTTTTTCTTTAACTTGCGTAGACTAGATTTAGTTAACTGTTAAGTGAATTCATATTTCATGAATTTGATCTTAAATCTGAAAGGTTAATAGACTTGATAAATATTGTGTGACTGTTATTTGTATGTGTGTGTTTCTTTGTGTGTGTGTGTGTGTGTATACAGTTCAAATGAAGAAACTAAGACACAGAACAACTGACCTTTTGGGTCACGTAGCCTGATGGTAAATGATAAAATTCCTTGTTTCTTGACTTTCTGCAAACTCATTTCAAATATTTTTGTTCAAGGATTTACACTTTTCTTAAAAGATGTAAATTATATTTAAAAAAAGCATTTATTTCATTGGAAAGGCAGATGTACAGAGAAGAGGAGAGACAGAAAGGAAGATCTTCCATCCAAAGATTCACTCCACAAGTGGCTGTTGGGCCGGTGTTGCACTGATCTGAAGCCAGGAGCCAGGAATTTCTTTCTGGGTCTCCCAAAAGAGCGTAGGGTCCTAAAGTTTTGGGCCATCCTCAAATGCTTTCCCAGGTCTCAAGCAAGGAGCTGGATGAGAAGTGGAGCTGCCAAGATTAGAATCATCGCCCATATGGGGTCCCGGCATATTCAAGATGAGGACATTAACCATTATGCTATCCTGCCAGGCCCACATGTAAATTCTTAATAATGAGAATTTAACTAAATTAGTTTTCCAACACTTGCACCCTTGTGAAATACTAGTGTATGATCAACATTCCGAAGTTCAGATACAAGGTGTCTAGACTAAAAGCTGGCTATGCCTGAGGTTTACATTTTTTGCATTTAGTAACAGTGCCTGCCATGTACAGGAAATGCCAGTTCATGCAGTGGAATGGATGAATGAATTATTTCCTTGCTAGAGTTTTTTTTATCCTATTTGTCTCTGTGCAGAACAATGGACATTTAAAAACAAGAAAGGCAGGAAGAATAGGTGGATTCCAAAGGCCTGTCTTCCTAAGAGGCAACAGGCCACATGTTTAGAGCCCAGTCATGTGAGTTCTTAATAGTAGAAGTGATCCCTAAGACTTTGGACCTGGGAATATGTCAATTTTCCTTAGCTCCTGCTCAACAAAAGTAATATAGGTGGATACTTCAACAGTGTTTGTGAAGGGGATTATAAGTTTATTTTGCACTTTAAATTTATATGTATGAGGAGTCCCCAAAATTTTGGGGAATTGGACATTATGAAATGCTACATGGATTTCAACTTTTTTAAGTGAGGCATTTGTTCAAAATATAGCTTACATTATTTGAATTTTTTTAAAAATTCAAATTTATTTTGTACTTGAAAAATAAAAGAAAGGATAAAGAAAGGTGTCTTCCATATACTGATTCATTCCCCACATATCTGCAATGTATGAAGCAGGCCTGGTGCAGCACCAAGATTCAGGAGCTTCTTCTGGCCCTTCCACATGGGGGCAAGGGCCAAGCTCTTGACCATTCTCCACGGCTTTCTCAGGCACATCAGCACAGGGCTGCATCAGATGTGGACCATCCAGGATTTGAACCAGAATCTGGAATATGTCACTCCATTCTCTTCTTGTCTGTAGAGTTTCCTGTGAGACATCTCCTGTGAATTTAATTGGCATTCCTTTAGATGCCAAATGATTTTTTTTTCACGTGCTCATTTAAGTATCTTTTTCTTATCTTCAATTGAAGAAAGCTTAATGATCATATGTCTTGATGAAAATCGCTATTGATCAAGCCTGTTGGGAGTTCGGTGCCCACCCTGGATCTTGTTTCCCAATTCTTTCTGTAGATTAGGAAAATTTTCCTTGATTATTTCAATATATACACTTGCAAACTCAGCTCTTTCTGCACCTTCCCGGACTCCCATAATTCTTTTTTTATTTTTTTTATTGTTGTTAACATTGTATTATGTGATACAGTTTTATAGGCACTGGGGATTCCCCCCACCCCTCCCATACCCCTCCCCCCATGGTGGATTCCTCCACCTTGATGCATAACCACAGTTCAAGTTCAGTTGAGATTCGTTCCTTGCAAACACATATCTAGCATAAAGTCCAGCGTCTTATTGTCCAGATAAGTTCCGTGGCCTCTTGTGGAGACCTTCTCTAGTCTGAAGATAGGGCTAACAGAGTAAAGATCCGGTCAGTTAAAAGCCCCAACAAAACCTCAGTATCAATATACAACATTATGGAATTAATTGACATAGTATTGGGTAAACAATATGTTAAAAATAATGCAAGTTCCATTTTTCGAAACATCTGGGTTGAGACAGTATCAATGACAGGTTCAAAAAATAACCAACAACCAAACAAAAATTACAGGTTAAATCAAGGCAAACATGTGGTATCTAACCTTTTGGATTCGCTCATTTCCCTTAGCATTATAGTTTCCAGTTGGGCCCATTTAGCCACAAAGAACTGCATTTTGTTTTTTTTAATAGCTGAGTAGTATTCCATGGAGTAGATGAACCAAAGCTTTCTTATCCAATCTTCTGCTGATGGGCATTTCGGTTGCTTCCATGTTTTTGCAATTACTGATTGTGCTGCTATGAACATAGGGATACATGTTGGTTTGTCGTGAAACAGGTGTTTTGGATATAATCCTAGGAGTGCTATTGCTGGGTCATATGGTATGCAGATTTTGAGTTGTTTGAGTGTTCTCCAGACTGATTTCCATAAAGGCTGTACCAATTTGCAGCTCCACCAGCAGTGGAGTAGGGTTCCCTTTTCCCCGCATCCTCGCCAGCAAGCGTCATTGGTGTTCTTGTTTATGTGGGCCAATCTAACTGGTATTAGGTGGTACCTCATCGATGTTTTAATTTGGATTCCCCTTATTGCCAGGGAGCTGGAACATTTTTTCATGTGTTTGTTTGCCATTTGGACTTGTTCCTTTGTGAAATGTTTGCCCATTTCCCGTGCCCATTTCTTGAGTGGCTTGTTTGTTTTGGTTTTTTGGTTGTTTTGAAGTTCTTTGTATATCCTGGAAATTAGCCCCCTATTGCCTATGTAGTGTGCAAAGATCTCCCACTCTGTGGGTTGTTTTTTTACTTTCTTGATTGTTTCCCTTGCTGTAGAGAAACTTCTTAGTTTGATGAGGTCCCATTTGTTTATTCTGTTCTCAACTGCTATTGCTTTTGGTGTCCTTCTTAGAAAGTCAGGACCTACTCCTAGGTCTTGCAGGGTATTTCCAACATTTTCTTGCAAGAGTTTGAAGGTTTCTGGATGTAGGTTTAGGTCTTTTATCCATGTAGATTGGATCTTAGTGTATGGTGATAGATGTGGGTCTATCTTTTTGTTTCTACAGGCTATCAGCCAGTTGTCCCAACAACATTTACTAAAGAGGCCTTCCCACTTGCTTGGACTGTCATTGGTCTTTTTGTCAAAGATTAATTGGCTGTATCTGTGTGGGTTCCCTTTTGGTGCTTCTATTCTATTCCATTGATCTTCCTTTCTATCTTTGTGCCAGTACCAGGCTGCTTTGATAACCACTGCTCTATAGTATGTCCAGAGGTCCGGGATTGTGATTCCCCCTGCTAACTTCTTATTTTTCAGGATGGTTCTAGCTATTCGTGGTTTTTTGTGTTTCCAGATGAACTTTTGAATCATTGTATCCAGTTCCGTGAAGAATGTTTTGGGCAATTTGATTGAAATTGCGTTGAAAATGTATATTGCTTGTGGTAGTATAGACATTTTAATGATATTGATTTTGCCTATCCAGGAGCATGGGATGTTATTCCATCTTTTGAGGTCTTGTTCAGTTTCTTTTTTGAATAGTTTGTAGTTTTCTTCAAATAGGTCTCCTACGCTTTTGGTTAGATTTATTCCCAGATACTTCATACTTCTCTCTGCTGTTTTGAATGGTATCCTGTTGGTTAGGTCTTCTTCCATCTTGGTGTTATTTGCGTACACTATGGTTGTTGATTTTCATTCATTAATTTTCTACCCTGCCACTCTTCCAAACTCTCGTATAAGTTCTCGTAGTTTCTGTATTGAGTCTCCTGGTTTTTCTATGTATAGGATTATGTCATCTGCATATAGTGAAAGCTTGACTTCTTCGTTTCCTATTCGTATGCCTTTGATTTCTTTTTCTTGTCTTATTGCCTCTGCAAATACCTCTAGGACTATGCTGAATAGCAGTGGTGATAGCAGGCAACCCTGTCTTGTTCCAGATCTCAGTGGGAAGGGTTCTAGCTTTTCTCCATTCAGTATGACACTGGCATTGGGTTTTTCATAAATTGCTTTGATTATGTTGTGGATTTTCCCATCTATGCCTACTTTGGCTAGAGTTTTTAGCATGAAGAGGTGTTGGATTTTGTCGAAAGCTTTTTTTGCATCTATTGAAACTATTATCTGGTTCTTGTTTTGCAGTTTTTGGATGTGGTTTATAACATTTATGGATTTCTGAATGTTGAACCATCCCTGCATTCCAGGGATGAATCCTACTTGATCCGGATGAATGATCCGTCAGATGATTTTTTGAATTCTATTGGCTAGGATTTTGTTGAGAATTTTAGCATCAATGTTCATCAGAGAAATAGGTCTGTAGTTTTCCTTCTCTGACGGTTCTCTGTCCGGTTTTGGGATTAAGGTGATGTTGGCTTCATAGAAATAGTTTGGAAGGGTTGCTTCCTTCTCTATTGTTTTGAAGAGCTTGTAGAGGATTGGGGTTAGTTCTGTTCGGAATGTTTTGTAGAATTCTGTAGTGAAGCCGTCTGGGCCTGGGCTTTTTTTCGTTGGGAGATCCTTGATGACTGTTTCAATCTCTGCCTCGGTTATGGGTTTATTTCATTCTTCAGTTGCCTCCGGACTGAGTTTTGGTAAGTGGTGAGAGTCCAACAACTTTTCTATTTCTTGGTGGTCCTCAAATTTGTGGGAGTACAGTTCTTTGTAGTAATTTCTAATTATTTTCAATTATTTTCTTAATGGTTGCAGTGTCTGTTGTTATGTTGCCTTTGTCATCTTTAATGTTATTGATTCTCACTTTCTCTTTTTTGTTTTTTTTTTTTTGGTCAATCGGGCCAGTGGAGTGTCTATTTTGTTTATTTTTTCAAAAAACCAACTTTTTGATTTGTTGATTTTATGTATAGTTTTTTTGATTTCTATTTCGTTTATCTCCTCCCTTGTTTTGATGATTTCTTGTTTCCTATTGTGCGTGGGGCTCTTCTGCTGCTGTTTTTCCAGATCTTGGAGGTGTGTGGTTAGTTCCTGTACTTGGCGTCTTTCTTGGGCCTTGACATGTGCTCCGATTGCGATGAATCTACATCGTAGCACTGCTTTGGCGGTGTCCCACAAGTTTTGGAATGTTGTATCAGTGTTTTCATTGGTTTCCATAAATTTTTTGATCTCATCTTTAATTTCTTCTCTGACCCATTGTTCTTTTAATACCATATTGTTCAATTTGCAAGAGTGCCTATATTTCCTGCGGAGTTTTGAGTTGTTGATTTCCAGTTTCATCCCATGGTGGTCTGAGAGGGTACATGGTATGATGCTAATGTTTTGGAAGTTATTTAGATTCACTTTGTGTCCTATCATGTGGTCGATTCTGGAGAAGGTGCCATGCATCGCTGAGAAGAATGTATAGTCTGTGGCCTTAGGATAAAAAGTTCTATATATGTCTACTAAGTCCAGTTGTTCTATTGTTTGTGTGAGCTCTGTTGTTTCTTTGTTGAGTTTTTGTTTCGTAGACTGGTCCATTGATGTTAAAGGCGTGTTGAGGTCGCCTACAAGAATTGTGCGGGTATCTATGTCTTCCCTTAAGTCTGTAAGTAATTGCTTTACGTAACTAGGTGCATTGAGATTTGGTGCATAAACATTAATGATGGTGATTGCTTCTTGATGGATCATTCCTTTCACCAGTATAAAATGGCCTTCCCTGTCTCTTTTGATGTTAGTTAGATTGAAATCTATCTCGTCTGAAATTAGGACAGCTACCCCAGCTTTTTTTCTCGTCCATTGGTGTGAAATATCTTTTTCCATCCCTTCACTTTCAGTTTCTTTGCATCCTTTCTCGTTAGATGTGTTTCTTGTAGGCAACAGATGGTTGGGTCTTGTTTGATGATCCATTCTATTAATCTCTGTCTTTTGATTGGTGAATTTAGACCATTTGTGTTGAGAGTTAGAATTGAGAGGTTGCAATTTTGCCCTGCCATGCGATTGTGTTTTGTGTGTGTTGTTGTCTGTGTAATTGCCTTGTTTGTGCGGGCTTTAGTTTGGAGACCTTCTTATTTGCCATCTTTGTTTGTGATTTGCCTCCTTTTTATCCGGGACTAGCGCATTTCTAAGAAGGCTTTGCAGAGCTGGTTTTGTGTAGACATATTCTTCTAGTTTTTCTTTGCTATTGAAGTATCTGATTTCGTTCTCATATACAATTGAGATCTTTGCTGGGTAGATTATTCTTGGTTGACAGTTGTTTTGTTTCAGGGCTTAGAAGATCTTTGTCCATTCTCTCCTTGCTTGCAGGGTCTCTTCGGAGAAGTCAGCAGTGATTCTGATGGGTTTTCCCCTGTATGTGATCTTTTCTCTACTTCGTACTTGTCTCAGGATTCTTTCTTTGTCTTCGTTGGAGTAGAACTTGAGCACCGTGTGTCTGGGTGAAGATCTCTTTGGATCATGTCTGTTGGGAGTTCTCTGTCCATCCTGTATGTGGGGTGGATTCGTGTTCCAAGTGTTTTGGAAGTTTTCCTGTATAATTTCGTCAAGCACTGCTTGCATTCCTGATTCTCTTTCTACTCCTTCGGGGAGGCCGATGATCCGAATATTCAATTTTCTAAGGTGATCTTTCATTTCTTGCATCATTTTATTAGTTTTGCTGAGGCTTGTCTCCAGCTGTTTAATTCGCTAGGCACCTTCATTTTGTATGTCTTCTGTTTCAGAGATCCTTTCCTCTGCCGCATTTATTCTGCTGATCAGGCTTTCAATTTTATGATGTTGGGCATCCAGTTTGGTTTTGATTTGTTTTATTTCAGTGATTATGCGGTTCTGGAGGTCTTCCAGCTTCATGTCCACGTCTCTGAAATATTTTAGCACTATTTTTTTAAATTCCTTGTCTAGTAACTCTTCCATGTCTTCACCTCTCATCTCCGATATTAATAATGGCTTTTGGCCCTTATTTGGTGGGGTGCTGGCTCTTTCATCTGGAGCACAACTTTTTCTGGTGGTTTTTCCCATTGCGTTGGTGTATTTTGGTGAGGCCAATGGACCCGTGTGTTGAGGGGTCGTCAGGCGCTTTCCTGTAGAGGTTGGAGCCTGCAGGTGTGGTGTTGCAGGGCGTGGTAATTTTCATGGCACCTTTGGTGCGTTCTCAGGGCCCGGGACTATAGGGCACCACCTTGGGGGCCCAGTGGATTCCAGGCACACTCTGGGCACCTCTTCTACAGGTGTGGCACCCCAGGGCGTGGAGGGATGGAGGCGCTCTCTGGGCGTGCCCCCTGCACGGGAATCCACAGGTCGTAGAAGGTTTTATGTCCTTTCTCCCTGCGTTCTCCGTGCCAAGGACTGCAGGGTTTTTCAGAGCCCACCTGGTGTGTCTCCCACACACGGGACTGTGGGTGAGGCACTTTCTGGGTGTGTCTCTTGTGCAGTGATTCCACCACTCGTGGTGTGTGGGTGTTCAGAGCCACCCTGGTGTGGCTCCTCCTCACAGGACCGTAGAGGACGAGTGACCCAGGCGCCCTGTTAAAATGACTTCTCGGCGGGTTTGCACAGTGCCAGTGTGGCGCAGGAGTTTTCAGAGCTGTCCTGGTGTGTCGCCCACACTCAGAACTGTGGGATGGGAGGCGAGGAGTGGGCAATTCACACTATGGGAGTGGCACCTGCGTGTCAGGGTCACACAGTGCTACACTTCTCAGTTCAGAGCCCTCCTGACTCCTGCGCTGCGGACGCGGTTGCTGCAGGCGGGACCGCCCAGCCCGCCCGGCGCAGCGTTCAGAGTCCTCCTGGTGCTGTCGCCCACCCACAGGGTATCAGGGTGTGGGGGATTCTAGACCCTCACCGGCAGCCTCTGCGCGCTGAGATGCACTGGCCTACTCAGCGCGGGAATATCTGGGGCGCTTTCCCCGTGTTTTCTCAGCCCCCAAGACCACTGTGCGCTGCTCCCAATGCACAGACCTGGCAGTTTCAAGGCGCTTGCCCTGTATTCTCAGAGGCTGGAGCTTCTGCTGCCCCTGCAGGGGGAAGGGCAGAAGAACCATCCCAGGGGGTTGGAATGCAGAGGCTGTTAACCCTTCCTTGGCTCACCGAACCTCTGGCTGTTGCAGTCTGCTTCTGCTGGTGTTGAAGACCTCTGCCGGTGAGGATCCCTCCCGATTTCCTTGTCTCTGGGTCGGCTGCGTCTCTCGTCGGGCCGTTCTCAAAGGTGACTCAGCAGGTCTGGAGCGGGATGTCAGCTTCTCTGCCCCTATTTTGTTTCGTTCTCATTGTTCTTCCGAGTTGTGTGGATCTTTTTGGCTCCACACTGTCCAGGGAACTTCACGCACCTCTCCCTGCGGTTCTTTGCTGTTCCTCTTTGCTGCTTCTGTAGCGCTCTATCCCTCTCTCACTGGACGCTCCCTCACAGCCTTCCTCCTATGTCGGCCATCTTAACTCCAAACCCCCATAATTCTTATATTTGGCCTCTTAATAGTGTTTCAATTCTTGGATACCTTTTTTGATCAGATCCAGCTCTGCTTCCAGCTTTTTATTTACTTTCCCCTGATGACAGAAAATACCTTCCAATTCTGAGATTCTTTCTTTTGCTTGCTTCATTCTATTTTGCTGACTCTCCAATGTACTTTTAATTTGTTCTGCTATGTTCTTAATTTTTGATATATCAGCCTTGATATGCTTTATTGCTTCCTTAAATTCTTTGAACTTTTGCATGAGCTTCTCATTGTTGATCAGAAGCTTTAAAATGAGCTTTATGAATTCTGTGTTCCCTTTTTCTCAATGTCTTCCTCAATTAACTCTAAGGTTGTCATGGGTTTTGCTCCTTTGGAGGGGAGTTTCCAGTAATATTCATTGTGCCTTTATCTCTTCTTTTTCTCTTGGTCATTGTACTTCTGGTTAGCAAAGTCTTCTCCTTCAGGCAGGTTTCTAAGATGTGTTACCCACAGGTCTACAATGTGATTTTACTTTTTGCAGTTGGCACACAACTTTTTGCTTGCAACTACTTGTGCTACAACCTCCAGAGTTCCAGGTCTGGGTTCTTATGTCAGATATCCACCGTGGTCTCCACAGCCCCAGCTCCTGGCTCACCACTCATCCACCTCTTGTGATACTGTACTGAGGCTGCACCATTGTCTGTACTACCTTTCTCCCACTTCCAGTTGGAGCAGGTCCCAGGATTAGACACCAGATGTTCTGTCTAGTTAGGTTGTTGTTGGTGCTGATCTTGCTGGCACATATTGGACGTTAGGTCTGGGTGCCACACGGGCCTATTTTGACCTGTATGATGCCAGAGTTGGCATTATATTCATGTGGGATCAGTGCAATCCACGGACCTCAGCGAGTTCTGGTGAGCTCAGTACTTGCACAGTTCACTGTTGTCTCCTGCAGTCCTAAAGCTATTGCCACACTGTACAAAATGGCGCCTGATGAATAACTACTAGAGTTCTTGATCTGCTGACTGTCAGGTCTTAGTGCTATGCAGACCTGCCTTGGGTGGAAGCTGTATAATTCCATGTTGCTGCAGTTCACTGTGTTAGAAATGAGTCCACTCCCAACTCAGCATATGCTCAGTCCTTCCCCTTGCCTTTGCCTCCTTATGCAAAATGGTGCCCAATACAGCTCAAGGGGGCTGACTGGGCTATGAAATCCAGCCTGTTCTCACACTGTCCATCCTGGATCTGCTACTCTGTCTCTGCTCAGAGTCAAATACAACAAACCAGCAGGGTGGACAGTTCTTTGTCTAGATTCACCTCCCAAGCTCCCAGTGAAAGTCCCTTCCCACCTGGTTGCTGGTGGAATTCCGGCTGCTAGTGGAATTAGATTGCTGTTAGCTAAATGCTGCTGGATTATCAGTCACTGCAACACTACACTGTTGTGCTCACTGCTTTCCTGTGTCTGTCAGTCTCTAGGTACCCATCTGCTGTTGTTCTGTTTTTCCTTTTTTCTGGAATATGTCATCTCTGCTTCATCCTGATTAAATGTTTTTCCATCCGTTTAGATGTGTCCTTATCCTATTCCACCATCTTAATTCTCCAATCATTTCTCTTTTTTAACTTATTTTATTTTTGTTACAAAGTCAAATATACAGAGAGAAGGAGAGACAGAGGAAAATCTTCCACCCAATGTTTCACTCCCCGAGTAAACACAACAGCTTGTGCTGCGCCAATGTGAAACCAGGAACCAGAAACTCTTTTGGGCCTTGCATGCAGGTGCATAGTCCCAAGGGTTTGGGCCTCCTCAGCTTTTTCCCAGGCCACCAGCAGGGATTTGGATGGGAAACGGAGCTGCTGGGCTAGAACCAACACCCACATAGGATGCAAATGCGGTCAATCCAAGGAATTTAGCTGCTAGGCAACCAAAGTGGCCCCATCAACCATTTCTTTAGATGATATTAATATGTCACCAAGGAATTGAACTCTGGATGAATGAAGAAAATATTAATGCTCCAAGGAGTTAGTGATATAAAACTGATGGAACACAAGAGATGCCCTCCTTTTAGGGCAGCAGCTGCCACTCCAAATGGGAACCCCAATTCTGCTGCTATCTTTAAGGGGAATGAGTGATCCAGAGGATAAGTTAGTCATATGTGTTTGTAACAGTGTTTTGAAACTCAGAAAAGCAAAAACAGTAAATTGAGGATCACTTAAATATTTTAATGAGGACATGCAAACAAAAAGCATGGACTTAAGTTAGGTAAAAGGAGATGTACTGAGACTTTTGAAGCTTAGTTAAGTTTTTGTTTTTCTTCAAATGGGCAGACTTTTCATTCACTCTCTCACTTCCCACATACCTGCAACAACAAGACTAAAACTACATCAGGGTTTCCACACTGGTACCCAAACCACTGTCTGCTGCCTCCCAGCCCTGGCAGTAGCTGCACACTGCATTAGCACAGAACTGAAACCCAGATATTCTAGTGGAGACACAGGAGTCCCAATGTCATCTGAACCACTGTCACACACACCCACACAGGGCAGTGATGCCTTCCTGTGCTGAGTCAGGTGGCTATTCACTGCTTTTCTCCCATGCCTATTGTTCACAGCATCCAGTTTTCTTAAGTGCTAATGCTTATTTTGTGTGAGAGAGAAAAAGACAATTTCCTGAATTGTATCTTGGAAGAAATAGTTTCTACTGCTGTGATTCTCCAAAGCAGAGAGCAGCACTTGGCATATAGGTAAGAGTTCTGGACATTCAGGAGTTTATTCTCTGTCTTAATGTTCTATGTTGAGCCTGGCTTATCCTCTCTACAATTCATAGGGACATTTAATCCCAATTATGACAATTTAGGAGAATGGGTTACAACATATCAAATGCCTTTATGATAAACTATTACTGGTGCCTTAAGAGCTCATTTGTCGGGTTCTTCTAGAGGAGCCCCTTCACCTGAGTCCCCGTGCACTAGCCTTTGCTTGTCTTCAAGGACACTGTTTCACCCCAAGCCTCTGACAAGCAGAACGCCAGCACCACATGCTGCCCCTCAACTTTGGAGCAGAGCTGTGAGGCAAACAAGGCTATGTTTTCTAACTGTTGGTGTCCGTGTTGCTCCAGAATCAACAACAAGAAAACTGCCCCAAATCCTTAGGGGGAGCATCACTGGGAACTGTGCTGGGCTGAAGATGCTGTGTCTCAACTCAAGAAAATCAGGCCAACTTAAAACAAAACATTGAGGTCAGATGGTCCCCAAGCACCCCCCCCCCATTTGCACAATTTGTTTAAGTGTGATTTCTTTTTAAGATTTATTTTATTTTTTTTGGAAAGGCAGATATACAGAGATTAGAGACAGAGAGGAAGATCTTCTGTCCGATGATTCACACCCCAAGTGAGCGCAATGGCCGATGCTATGCCGATCTGAAGCCAGGAGCCTCTTCCAGGTCTCCCACACTGGTGCAGGGTCCCAAAGCTTTGGGCCATCCTTGACTGCTTTTCCGGGCCACAGGCATGGAGCTGGATAGGAAGCGGGGCCACCAGGATTATAACCGGTGCCCATATGGGATCCTGGATGTGCAAGACGAGGACGTTAACCACTGTGCTGGGCCCAAAGTGTGAATTTTTTAAAATATCATTTTATGACACAGTTTCCCAGGCTCTGGGATTCCCCAAGAGCTTTCTCAGTCTCTCCCACTATATTGATTTCCTCAATATTGTTACAGTAGTACAGTTCATAACTCATCACAAGTCATGATTCCTTAATTGTAGGCATGGACCATGCGGAGAGTCCAGCTTCTTATTGCCCAAATAAGTTCAACATTGCTCTGTTTCTCTGAAAAGCCAATAGGGAGCCTGATCAGTAAGGCATAAACTGAGTGACTATCAACTAGCTGACATTTATTATTCTTTATCTGAAGTAATTTTGGGGCTCACAAGCAACGTGTGGGGGTCAGTGTAAGAGAGGGTGGGGAGCCAAGGCTGGAATTAAATAAGGACAAGAGAAAGCTCTTCTGAGTCCAGAAGGAAATTTACAATCCTTTTACTTCTGAGTGCCACCTGTGGCTCCTGGCTGTAGTTCCAATGTCACCAGACCCTATGAGAGGGTTTTTGTTCAAGGTCAGTGTTGCAGAGTGAGGAACTCAAGTTCCCCCTGCTGTGCCCCTCCCACCCTGGGGCCTGAGGAGATGCTGGCACACATTCACCACTTCCAGCTTGAGGAGTTGGGTGTCCTGCAGAGGTTCCTGTGGGGAGGGGGCTCACAGAGCAGCACCAGTTGAGCCATCTGTACCTTCTCAGGTGGTTATGGTGGCTGGAGAAGAACCTCCTATGTGCTTCCACAGGTTTACTGGGCTCACATGATAGGACCACTCTCACAGATGTGGACTATGAATGACGACAGAGGATGCACAGTGAATCAGAAGTGCAACGGATGTCAGTTATCCCTAGGAATTTTGGAGAAAGGGGGATTGAGGGGCGTGGCTTCACTTCATTCTGGAAATGGCCTCCTCTGTCGCAGCTTGAGCCTTCCAACAGCAGGAGCCGCTGTTGACTCTCACATAAGCCTGCACCTTCTGGCCTCTCCTTCCCTCTCTGCTTCCTGTGCAAGCCTGGAAATCCAGAAATGTAGCACAAGAGATTCCGGTTACACTGATTGCTGAGTATATTCTGGGACTTTTCTTCTTTATATTGGCTTTGATTTTCATTGACTCATTTGACTTCAAAATGTAGAACTGAAGAATATTTCAAAAATATGCTGTGAAATAATCTTTTCTATCTCATTTGTCTTAGTGATGTGCAATAACCGGTCTGTATTTTTTGTTTTCATATTGTACCATAGCTGTTGCTTATTAATACACAGTAATTTGATTGTATATATTGATCTCCTGCCCAGAATTCTTCTTGATTCTCTCATCAGTAGAAATTTGGTTTTCCACAAAAGGCCCATTAGTGAACATTGATAGTTTGCTGCTTAAAACTTGACCCTTCTGCTACTGTTTGCTTTCTGTGTATAATGTCATTATTACACATTTACAACAATGTGTAAGAGAAAAAGTGTCAAGGGGTCTTCTCCAGATTAAATCTAGTGGAAAAACTTGCTGTGTGATATATAATATATTTATATTTTTTCTGCTATGCAATGTATATATTTCTGTAACTTGGTTTCCATAGTTTGTGGCTTTTTGTTTCTACCATTTGTGGCTTTTGGTTTCTGTTTCAAAACATCCCTTTCATAAAGATTTTGTAAAATTTTCTATTGGAAATTCAAACATAGAGAGAAAAGGAAAGAGAGGAATGTATTTTGTCCACTGATCCACTCCCCAAGCAGCCACAATGGCCAGAGCTGTGTCAGTCTGAAGACAGGATCCCAGAGCCTCTTCCAGGTCTCCCCGCTGGAGCAATTTCCCAAAGTCTTGGGCCTTCCTCAACATCTTTCCCAGGCAACAAGCAGGGGTTTGGTTGGGGAGAAGTGCTGCTGGAATTAGAACTGGTGCCCATAAGGGAAGCAGGCATGTGCAAGGTGAGGACTTATGCCACTAGGCTACTGCCCCATATCCTGTTTTAAAACATATATTCCTGAATATTTAAAAAAAATGCTCTCATGTCACAAAGGATTAAAAGTTTTATGAACGATGACATTTATATTGCTGAAATTGATTATTTACATAGCATTTTTGTCTTAATTACATTTCCTATTTTTATTTGGATATTTATTTATTTTTTTCATTGGAAAGATAGATTTACAGAGAGAAGGAGAGAGAGAGAGACAAATCTTCCATTTGCAGCTTCCCTTCACAATCGAACCCCATAGCCAGAACTGAGTTGATCTGAAGCAAAGAGCCTCATCCAGGCATTCCATGTATGTGCGTGGTCCCAAGCCTTTGTGCCCTCATCTACTGCTTCCCAGACTACACGCAGGGAGCTAGATGGGAAGTGGAGCAGTTGGGACATGAACTGGCACTCTTACGGGATCTTACCACATGAAAATGGAGGATTGAGCCACTGAGTCATCATGCCAGACTGCTAATTGCTGATATTTTTGTTAATGCATTGCCATAGTGGATGGTTTTCAGTATATGAAAACATTCACTTGAGGCTATAAATGGACCCCAGCTAGTTCATATGACTTTTCTGTGTTTCATCCTGTATTTTAGAAAATTATACAAGCCTTGTGTGTCTCCTCATTTCTTGACCCTTACATGCCTATAGCTAGTCTTGATTTTGTGTAGCTCTGATTTTATTCCTGGGGCTATAGGTTATCTGCAATTTCAAAACCTCACATGAATGTGGCCCATATTTGTCCCTGCATTTTGTCATTACAGAAATCTGTCATTTGAGCCTGGCATGGTACCTTAGTGGCTACAAGTACTTGCCTTACATGAGTTGGGATCCAATTTGTGCAGTGATTCCTGTCCTGGTGCCACACTTCCCATCCAACTCGTGCTTGTGGCCTGGCAACACCAGGTAGGATGACCCAAAGCTATGGAACTCTTACCCACATTGGAAACCTGGGAGAAATTCTTGGATCCTGGGTTTAAATTGGTACAGCCCTGGCCATTGCAGCCACTTAGATATTCCTTGTGCCTATAGCTTAAGCCACCTGCCTGTAAAGCAAAATTATTCACTCAGATCAATAATCACTATTTCTTTCCACTTTCTCCACTCTAAATCACACTGTGCTCCTCTTACTTCCCACATCTTACTCCTTCACCCTCCTCTGTGTGAAGTTTCCTAGTTAGCTTTCCTCACTGAGAATCTGAGCTGCCACAATCACTTCACCCACTCCTTTTTCTTTCCATGCGAGAAAACATAGTCTTTCAAAGGTTTAAGCATTTGCTTTTCTTTAGTGAGCTTCACTCACCCCGATCCAGAGGGATTGGGTTCTGGATAAGTTAAGTAACAGCTACTTACAAACAAAACAAACAAATGTTATTTGCCAACTTTTTCAGTAACTTGATATAACAGAACCCTCCAAAAGCAAGGAATATTCAAGTAGACATTTCAATACCTGACATTTTGATTTAAGTGAGATAAATATTTTCTAAATGTAAAGTTAAGAATACCTAGCCTCTTGCCCTTCATAAACAATGTTTCTGCCTGATTAAATACAACTGTTGACATTATTTCTAAAAAAGTTACCATTTTGTCAAGGATAAATTGGTATAGAATGAAAATCTAATCCAGCAATCTGTCATGGGGCTTGGACAAATGTAGTCTCCTGCAGTTGGCTACTGCAGGATTTCCCTAGCCAGGCTGGACCCAATGCTGGAGACTCAGGCCATAGTCACTGCTGTCAAGTGGTGACTAAGTTAAAGCTAATCCAGGCAATCTCCCTAGACACAAGTGTGATTTGGGGCTGAGTGCGCTTAACCACGCTACATGCCAGCACCATATGGTGCTTTGGAGAACCTGGGCAGATGTTTGATGGATGAGGCTAGGTCTCTGTTCCTACTGAGTCATATGTGAGCAATGTCTGGGTATGGTTGAGCCTTGGCTTGGCTGAAACATACAACAGTAAGAATTGGAATGGTTTGAAGGCCAGCAAGGAAAGGCCACTGTTCTTGCCAAAAAAAGGAGATGAATCAAGTAGGGCTAGCCTATGGACTCACCAGTATACACAAGATCTGGCATAGGGAGAAGGTTCTGATGGATGAGTTTGGGAAACTCCTCTTTTGGGACACAGAGGAGGTGAGCGCCAGAATCTAGAGAGGGAACAACCCAGACCAGGCAAGAGAAAGGTAACAACCAGCATATAATTGGCATAGGTCAGGGGGAGACCAGGCTGAAGCAGTTCACATCACCTGGTGGCAAATCTGAGCACCAGAACAGAGTGTGAGCCAGGGCAGGTTCATTCACAACACATTTTACGGCACATTACAGAATGCCAAGGTGAGATGAGCTTTACTAGATGTGACCACTGAGCCCAACAAGCACACAAGAGAACCAGAGAGGGAGGCAGAAAAGCTGGTAGGGGAATTTTGTGTCCCCTGCTGAACAGCCAATCCCACTGTAGTGCATGATTTGGGATGGGGGCAGACCAGACCAGGCAGGACTATAACCCTGTGAGCTAGATCAGGGAAAAGCCAGGCTGGGCTAACTACTCCAACTGGTACAAACATAAATTAAAGTGGGTGCAGGTTGGTTGGGCTTTTCCGCAGCAACAGCTGGCAGCGGCTTGCACTGGGGGCTAAATCTATTAAGTTATACTTGAGAAACACTGGGAGCATGGATAATCCCAGATTTGGAGTGGCCCAGAAGAGAAATAGTGGGCACCTTCCTCTTGGGTTACCACTCCCACTGGAGAGCATGAAAACCAGCACTGGGACAGGCATGACAGGACAGAAAACGTACCTGTCAGTATTTGGACTGGATAGTGGGGCTGGTTGCGTTGAACTATGCTTCAATGCCCATTGACATATATGAGCACTACATGGGATGTGGGACATAGTGAACAAATCTGTGGTACATAGTGGCATACATGGGAACCAGGTCTGGTGGAGGTTATGGGGAATTGCCCCAACCAGGCTGTAGCTCCCACCACAGGAGAGCTGAGTATGTAGTGGACAGAATTGGGCTGGACTGCCACAACCACTGGTTTGCATGGAAGACAGGGCTGGAAATAGAACTGAGCCAGCAGTTGCAACCAAAAATATATGCATAATCTGATTGGGGCAATGGGCTGTGCTGGGCCCTATACTGGCAAACATTCACAAGAATTAGGTCTGGGATCACATCAGATGAAACTTCTTTGTAGATCCTTCCGATTGAACTGCTATTGTCAGAACCCCAAACATGAAGAGAGCATGTCACCACGTGAATTCCGAAGAGATTTCACCATGCTTGGAACAGCAAGTTTGGCAGCAATTCAGACCTGTTGAACTTTCAAATCTGCTTGAGCAGGACCCTCAGAGCATGTCCCACATTGTGGACCTGGAATGGGTGGAATGCTGGGTTGGGCTTCTCCCTTTGTTTCTCCCCTGAACCCAGATACAGAAAAAAACAAAATTAATATTACTGTGGAAATAATGGTCTTACCAACTTTCCTGCAATCCTTGACCACTTTTACCATAATCAACTATTATGATTATCAAAATAAAAACAAATTTTTAAATCGAATTCTCTGTTACATTGTTCCAAGGTAAGAGGGGACCAAATGCTCTCTATTGTCTAGATTTTATATTAGCGTGCAAAATGATTGGTTGCAAGCCTGTAAATGTGTTGTTGATGAGGAAGATTGTGAAACAAAAATCTATGCATGATATAGTTGATCATCGTCCTTAAGGTATTTTTTGTAGCATTCTCTAAATATTTATCATTGATACATGAGATTAAAGTCTGATAATCTGAGAAATGCACTAGGCTTAACAATATACATATTACTTTTTAATTTTATTTTTTATTGCAAAATCAGTTAGAGAGACAGGAGGAGAGACAGACAGGAAGATCTTCCCTTTGAAGATTCACTCCCCAAGTGACTGCAATGATCTGAGTAGCTGATCTGAAGCCAGGGGCCAGGAGCTTCATCCTAGTCACCTATGTGAGTGCAGGAACCCAAGGCTTTGAGTCATCTTTGACTGCTTTGCCAGGCCACAAAGAGGGAGCTGGATAGGAAATGGGACTGTCAGGACTAGAACTGGCACCCATATGGGATCCTGGCATGTTAAAAGCAAGGACTTCAGCCACTAGACCACCACACTAGGCCTATACATTGTACCTGCTATTGTAATATCTCGTTTTAAATACTCTTTAATTAATAACTTTCCTTTTCCCAATGTTGTGGGGTAGGCAGCTAGTTCAGGGTCACATGCTAGGAAGTCACACCCTACCCCACCACCTACGTATTCCTTCCTACCCACCCATCATCACCTGGAACCTGAGAGGTGGTGTTATTGCATTATTGTATAACCACAAACTACACAACCTTCCATAATGGCCCCTGCTAGCGAGAGCCTGGCTCCTTTGGTCAGGTTTCCATCACTATGGCACATCAACTCTTGGTCTCCCCAGTAGCTGCTTGCTCTCTGGCTTCCTGCAGACAGACTCTGAGGCCAGAAAGCCCCTGTGCATGGCCCCTATATATCGGCATTCCTCACCGTCTGTTCACTGCTTGGATGGAACTAAATATGTTAATTCTAGGATGCCTTGTATCTCTAATTTGTGTGCTTTCAAGAATTTCTGGAGAGTGAATTATATAGTCATAAGAATCAGGTGAGCTGGACAGCCACAGGAGGCTGCCATGTTTACAATGGGTGGACAATGGGTGGGCTATATCACTGTGTGAGGCAGTCAGGTCTAGGCTGGCTCTACCAGGTACCCTGCCATGGGAGACCTGGAAGAGACTCCTGGCTTCGGATTGGCATAGCATCGGCCGTTGTGCTCACTTGGGCAGTGAATCATCGGACAGAAGATCTTCCTCTCTGTCTCTCCTCTCTGTACATCCGCCTTTCCAATAAAAAATAATAAAAATAATAAAAATAATTTAAATAAAACTTGCATAAATAAGTAAATATTTCCTACCTATATTGGAACTATATATATGTTTGCTTCTAATAATTTAAAAATATATATGTAAGTATACCATACCTTTTTTTATTTTTGAATATGTACATATTAATATTCTTTCCATTTTCGGTTTTGTTTTTTATGGAATAATATTTATATTAAATTAAAATTCTAATTACTTCATTGACAACTTCAGCATTGTAAGGAAACTAATTGCAATCTCACACAGAACTGTCTTCTTATAAGCAGCAGCTAATATCACAAAATCACAGCCTCATGCTGAACAGAAAATACACATATAAGGCAAATGACACATTGTAACAAACAGATTTTTAAAATTATGTTTTAGAAGTCCTTTAACATTAACCACTTATCTGGTTTTTCTTGTCTTTTTTCTAGCTACTTCTTTACTGAATTTCTGTACAGAATTTATGTACTTATTTACAGAATTATTGTAGCTGATATACACAATTTTAGCAAAAGATTTATACTGATTTTGTACCTTTCTTTTTCCCTTGTTACATTTCTAAACATCTTATTTATGTTTTAAATTCACATTGCACTCAAGACCTTAATTTTTTTATTTGAGTCTTTCAACAAAAGTAAAACGCAAGGCTATGTTTCAATCACACACAGTTTGCAAACACAGATCATTAAAATGAGAGTAGAATATCATCTTTCACCATTTGTTTGGCAAAGAGATAAGATCCTATTTTTGTTTTGTTGCTTGTGATTTTATAAGCTATTCTGCTTTTCGTATCTGTATATCTGTATTTAGGATATTTCACTGAACATCTTACCCTCTAGTTACAGCTATTTTAATGAAATCCACAGAATTTTATTTTTCACAGATAACAGTGTTGTATAAATAGTTTGTTTGCATTATTCAGTCAGCTAATGATGGACACCTTGATTCATTCCATATTTGGTCATTATGAACAGTGCTGCTATGAACAAGATGGTTACAGGTATCTATTTCACACTATGTATTCATAACTTTCAGAATATACAACTAGCTGTAAGATTGTTCAATCATAGAGCAAGCTAATGTTTAATCATCTAAGAAATTTTATACTTTTTCCCACAGTTACTGAATTGATTTTTAATCCCACCAACACTGTAAAGAAGTTCCGATTATTTATATCATCACTGGCATTTGTTACCTTTTCTCCAAATATTAATAGCCATTCTGGAAGGGTTGAGATGATATTTCATTGCGGTTTTGATTTACATTTCCCTGATGGCTACTTTCAGAGAACTATCTACTGAGGTCCTTTGGTCATTGCTTTGCCAAACTGGAAAGTTTAACGTTGTTAAGATCACACAGAGATTGAAAAATAAAACTGTTGATTTGAACAACACATGGAACTTCTTATGTCACGATATTTGACCAATTTGTAAGTGCAATGTAGAATCTAAAAACAAAAATCAAATGGGGTGAATACTAGAATGAGATTTCATTTCATCTGACTGAGAATGCAAAACTGTGCTTTTGGAAAGGATGCCATTAATATGACACACTCTGATGAAAGCACTGCAGATTCAGTGATGTGGAATGCTAGCAAGCAGGTTGAAATATGTGTAATTGCTGACTTCAATAGAAATTTAAGACTGTGAAAATCAAATGTTCCCCAAATCTGGCAAGTGTTATACTCCTAACAATCCAAAAAGCATATACTACAAGTACAATCACTGTAGGGCGGGAAATTATATTTCCCAATGAAATATGACTTTTCTTCAGATTTGGGTATTTTCTGTCTTCCTGTTTTGTACAGATTTCTTCACATGAAAATCACAGAGACAGAGAGAGAAGTTGGACAAGTGGGCCCAGCACAGTAGCCAAAGGGAGAATGTCTTCACCTTTCATTCAATGGGATACCATAGAGGCACCAGTTCATGTCTCAGCTAATCCACTTCCTGTACAACTCCCTGCCTGTAGCCTGGGAAAGTGGTAGAGGGCAGTGTCAAGCCTTGGAAAACTCTATCCATGTGAAAAGCCCAGAAGAAGCTCCTGGCTTCTAACTTCTGATTGGCTCAGCTCCAGTCATTGCAGCTACATTGGGAGTGAATCAGCACATGGAGAATCTTTCTCTCTGTATTTCTTTCTCTTGTATATTTGCCTTGCTGATAAAAAATAAATCTTTTCATATGAGTTTTTTTTTTTTTTTGATGATGCTTACATAGATGTTCAAGAGGGAAGGTTCAACAGTCAGGGAAAAGTGTGTGTTCTTTGTTTCCAAATTTTCTATTTCTTATTCCTGTATAACTCTTTTTTGTTATTTTTTTTAAGATTTATCTACTTTTATTGGGAAGTCAGATATATAAAGTGGAGGAAAGACAGAGAGAAAGATCTTCTGTCCCATGATTCACTCCCCTAGTTAGTGCAATGCACGGTGCTATGCCGATGTGAAGCAAAGATCCAGGAACTTCTTCCAGGTCTCCCACATGGGTTCAAGGTCCTAAGGCTTTAGGCTGTCCTTGGCTGCCATCCCAGGCCACAGCAGGGAGTTGGATGGGAATTGGAGCTGCCAGGATTAGAACCAGTGCCCACATGGGAACCCAGCACGTTCAAGGTGAGGACTTTTAGCCGCGACATCACGCCACTGGGCCCATCCTGTATAATTCTTTTAAAAGTTTAAGACACATCAAGACTACAAGATCTAAAATCCCAAATATTAAATTCATTAAGTAGTTTATCTGGTCACATGCAATGAAGTTAGAAACCCTTTAAAAAATAAATTTAGTGCCTCTCATGGTAGCCTAGTAGCTAAAGGAGACCCAAAAGGTGCTTCTGGCTTTACTGGAATCCCATATGGCTACTAGTTCATTTCCTGATTATTTACTTCCCTTCTAGCTCATGATTTATTGCCTTGGAAAGCAGTAGATGGTGGCACAATACCTTCAGTCCCTGCATCAGCATGAGAAATGCTTCACCCCCTCATTGGTCTTAGTGCCTGTTTGCAAGAGACTTACACACAATAAGACAGATTCCAAAATGGACACAGACAGACATTTTTACAAAGATAAGCAAAAGGTTAATTACACCATTTTCAGTTGGTTAATCATTAAGTGAATGGAAATGGCAAGCACAATGAGATACCACGTTAAATGCATTACAATGTAAAGTGTGTTCACAAAGAGAAACTGAAATTAAGCATTACTGATCTAAGTGTAAAATGGTGAAACTAATATTAGAAATGGCACTAAAGCACTGCCTATGTTGTTAACATTCTCACTAACTTTGAAACCAGTACAGGATATCACCTGGAAGAAGCAGGGAGCAGGTCAGGGTTTTCATGATCTGCCTTGGTTTCTTTTTAATCCTTTTAGTATTTCTGAGCTGAACTGTGGCAAGATGGGCTGAACTTCCCATTTGTACACAGTTTCTGCCCTGAGTGTTCTACTTTCTATCCAGGTTCCTGCTTTTGCCCCAGGAAAGTAAGAGAGGATGGCTCAAGTCCTTGCATACCTGTACCCATGTGGGAGATGCAAAATAGGCTTCTGGCTTTAGGTCGGCATAGCTCTTGCCATTGCAGCCATGTGCATAGTAAAGTTACAGATGGAATATTTCTTTCTCACTCTTCCAGCTTCACTCTGCTACTTTGCATTTGAAATAAAAAAGAGAGTGCAAGAAGGGGCCAGCCCTGTGCTTTAGCAAAAAAAGACACTGGCATCATATACAGGCATTGGCTCATATGCTGTATGCTCTGCTACAGATTTAACTCCCTGATAACAGGCCTGGAAAGGAAGAGGAGAATGGCTCAAGCACATCAGTTCCTGTAATCAAGTTGGAGACCAGAATAATACTCCTGACTCAAGGCTTCAGTCTTGCTCACTTCTACACATTCTGGATATTTGAGGAGTGAACCAGCAGATAGGAGATATCTCTCTGTCTCCCTTTCTTAGAAGCTCTGCTTCTCAAATTAATAAATCTTAAAACAACAACAAAAACAAAACCAGACAATCTGCAATAGGAAATGTCACTGTGGCATAGCAAGGCAAGTTGTCATGTATCTCACTTCCAATCCAGCTCTAAGTTAATGTGAATTGGAAACACAGGAAGAAGGTTCAAGCACTTGAGTGGGAGACTCAGATGAACCTCCTGGTTCTTCTCTGACATTGTCCAGCACTGACCAATGTAACCACTGGTGAATCTATCAGCAGAGAGCAGATATGTCTGTCTCTGTCTCTCCTTTCCTGTTTGAAAGTCAGTCTTTGAAATAAATTTTTAAAAATTGATTCATTTAAATTTTTAATAAGCAAACAAGTAGTATATATCACTCTCCACATATTTCTGTAGCAGCTCATGAATATAGTGCATCCTCCAAATGCTATTAACTATTACAATGTTTCAGCAATTCCAATAAAGGAAAACTGGAAAGTTATTAAATAGTTTTTTTTTTTTTGTATATTTGGAAACTCCTACAACTTCAAAATATTGAGTGTTAATTCTCAGCTAGCTATTCAATAATTTTCATTTTAACATGTATAACATCAGTAAATACCATTTCAAACTTTGATATCCTACAATCATTAACAAATTCTTCATTTCAATTTGAATCATGTAGTAATAATAGTAATCATGTCTTGTTATGGCATTTGAAAACATGAAAAGAAAGTTTCAAACAACTTTTACAGCTCCAATGTCTTAGTCGTGACAATTTACCTTCTTTCTCTCATACTTGTTTTTTTCACTGTAGTTTAAAAAACATCAGAAAACTCCTAAAATACAATGTAAACTAAGCTGAGAAGTAAGCAAACAACTTACTGAAGGTACGTTTGTGTTCTCCAGCCTGGGAAACATTTAGTGGACTGCAGGGCAGCACCTGCAAGAGAAGGTGGAGAGAATTGGTCTTGCTTGTCCCTAGTCTGCTTAATGATTCCTACTTGCTATGCAATGTCAAGACAGGAAGCCGACTCAATGGTTGGTGACACAAAAGCCATCAGCTTCCCTGGGAAAGAACAGTGCTTTACAAGAGCCAGGAAACTTTCCTTGAACAGTATCAACAATGTCAATGATTGGCAGTGGTTATGTTCAAGTTATCAGTTGGTTGTTGCAAACAACTTATTTCAAAATACTGTTGCAAATACTTATTTCAAAATAATGTTACTTGGCCTGGCACTATAGTCTAGTGGCTAAAATTCTCACCTTGGATGTGCTGGGATCCCATATGGGTGCTGATTTCTGTCCTGGCTGCTACATTTCCATTCCAGCACCCTGCTTAGGCCTGGAAAAGCATTCAAGGATAGCCCACTGTCTTGGGACCCTGCATCTCCATGGGACTTGGAAGAAGTTCCTAGATCCTAGTATCAGATTGGCTCAGCTCAGGTCATTGTGGTTACTTGGGGAGTGAACCAGGTGATGGAAAAGCTTTGTCTCTGTTGATCCTTTTTTTAAAGCCTGACTTTCCGATGAAAATTTTAATAATAATAAAGTTACTGCAAAACACTAGCTTAATTTTCAACAACTATTGTTCAAATTACAAAATACTCTAGGAATAATGTCATATTGTCACTAAAATTTATGCTACATAAAAACATTAAAAAATGCTTATGCAGCATTAAGGATTTCTCTATTTCTGTAAAGCAGCTGCTTGGGACTCCATGTAAAGACTTCCATTCGAACATTCATGGCTGTTAATAGTAAAACTCTAGAGAAGGCAAATATGTTTTAATTAGACTAATTTTGTCTAAATCTAACTATAAAAATGGATATAATACACATTTATTTTATACAGCTTTCTAGTTATTGCTTCCAAGGAAAATTCTTCAGTCTTCAATGACACTTCCCAGTTCCTCTACCATCAATGATGCTTGACTTTGCCATTTTATTTGCCTTAGCCCATAGGACATCCATAAATATGACAGCAACATAGTTTGACACGTGTTTTCATGTTACCTCATTAAATAGCTGCATTATGGGATCAGTCAGAGAAAACCATCAGTCTTGAAAGAGTGACCGCCATGATACAGGAGGTTGGGCTACTTGCTTAGGATGGATCACATATCATCCCCAAATGCCTTGTTTATGTCTACTAGCTATGTAACAGTTCTTATGCAGTATACTGCTGTTGTGCCTGGACACAATGGGTGAGTTCCAATAACCTCCTAGATGGATTCATGCTCCTGGGCTAAGCATGGCAGTCCTGTTCAAGTGAATCAACCAGCTGATGGAACTTCTCTCTTCTTTCTGCAATTTGTCTTTCAAACATACATAGTATTTCTAAAAATGATTACACAGAAACATACTGTACCTAGAACAACATATTTTTTGTTGATTTGTGGATATATCTTGTTGAGTAACAGAATTAAATTTCAAATTTAATTAAGAGAATTTCAGGAAGACACTTCTACAACTGATATTTTTGCAGGCACATGGGCACTCTACTTCACTTTTTGTCCCCCTTTTGTAATTTTATAACAAAATTCCATATTCTCAGGGATTTTCTTTACTCCTGGAACTAACGCAATATGCAAATACGGTCTAAAACATTATATCACAATGTGAGCCGCAAAGGTTTGTCTTTTTGACTCATTACTACTAAGAATATTCTTGTGTACCTTTGGTGTTGAAATTTTTAAAAATTAATTCTTATTTAAAAAAAGAATTGATTTTTAAAAATAGGAATTAATTAAAAATAATGTTTTAAATAATTCAAATTATAATCACAGTCTTTAAAAAGAAAAACACATTATATGAACCACCCCCAAAACTTTTGGATCTGCGACAATCATTTTAATTTTGGTAATTTAGATGTGATTGTCCCTTACCATTACATTTATAATCATGGAAAATGATAAATATGTAGCATGGCCTATAGAAGAAAATTAAGTTCAGTGTGGTGTGGAGTTTGACATACTGAATACACATGAAATTTTTGCAATAATTCATCTTATCATTTTACAATGCCAAAAATCATCTACGTACTCACAGACAAGTTACAAATTTAACTCATTCTGCTTCATTATGTTCATCACCATGATCAATTTTCAATTATTTTTATTTCTAAAAATAGTTGTAGTGACCATAGTGGTAAAGTTTCTGCTTGTGATCAATGCAACCCTGAGTGTCTAGTTTGAACCAACCACCATATCTGATTCAATTACAGCTGCCTGAATCCTGAAAAGGAGCTCTTTTTTTAAAAAAAAACATTTAATTATTTTTGTGTGAAAGAAAGAGGCAAAATGCATTTGGAAATGCATCCATCATGTTTCATTTAGTGCCAAGTACTAATAACTTTTTAATAACAGTTATT
>NW_024465152.1:0-1316 GCF_017591425.1 Ochotona curzoniae | reverse complement strand
CTGGTGAGGATGTGGGGAAAACGGAACCCTACTCCACTGCTGGTGGAGCTGCAAATTGGTACAGCCTTTATGGAAATCAGTCTGGAGAACACTCAAACAACTCGGAATCTGCATGCCATATGACCCAGCAATAGCACTCCTAGGAATATATCCAAAACACCTGTTTTACGACAAACCAACATGCATCCCTATGTTCATTGCAGCACAATCAGTAATTGCAAAAACATGGAAGCAACTGAAATGCCCATCAATAGAAGATTGGATAAGAAAGCTTTGGTTCATCTACTCCATGGAATACTACTCAGCTATTTAAAAAAACAAAATGCAGTTCTTTGTGGCTAAATGGGCCCAACTGGAAACTATAATGCTAAGGGAAATGAGCGAATCCCAAAAGATTAGATACCACATGTTTGCCTTGATTTAACCTGTAATTTATTGTTTGGTTGTTTGTTATTTTTTGAACGTGTCATTGATGCTGTCTCAACCCAGATGTTTCGAAGAATGGAACTTGCATTATTTTTAACATATTGTTTACCCAATACTATGTCAATTAATTCCATAATGTTGTATATTGATACTGAGGCCTTGTTGGGGCTTTTAACCGACCGGATCTTTACTCTGTTAGCCCTATCTTCAGACCATAGAAGGTCTCCCCAGGAGGCCACTGAACTTATCTGGACAATAAGACGCTGAACTTTATGCTAGGCATGTGTTTGCAAGCAATGAATCTCAACTGAACTTGAACTATGGTTATGCAGCAAGGTGGAGGAATCCACCATGGGGGGAATCCCCAGCGCCTATAAAACTGTACTACATAATACAGTGTAAGCAACAATAAAAAAAAAAAAAAACAAAAACAAAAAATAGCGAACAACCAAACAAAAATTACAGGTTAAATCAAGGCAAACATGTGGTATCTAACCTTTTGGATTCGCTCATTTCCCTTAGCATTATAGTTTCCAGTTGGGCCCATTTAGCCACAAAGAACTGCATTTTGTTTTTTTAAATAGCTGAGTAGTATTCCATGGAGTAGATGAACCAAAGCTTTCTTATCCAATCTTCTGCTGATGGGCATTTCGGTTGCTTCCATGTTTTTGCAATTACTGATTGTGCTGCAATGAACATAGGGATGCATGTTGGTTTGTCGTGAAACAGGTGTTTTGGATATATTCCTAGGAGTGCTATTGCTGGGTCATATGGTATGCAGATTTTGAGTTGTTTGAGTGTTCTCCAGACTGATTTCCATAAAGGCTGTACCAATTTGCAGCTCCACCAGCAGTGGAGTAGGGTTCCGTTTTCCCCACATCCTCGCCAGC
>NW_024465151.1:0-23672 GCF_017591425.1 Ochotona curzoniae | reverse complement strand
GAGATTCATTGCTTGCAAACACATGCCTAGCATAAAGTTCAGCGTCTTATTGTCCAGATAAGTTCAGTGGCCTCTTGGGGAGACCTTCTATGGTCTGAAGATAGGTCTAACAGAGTAAAGATCCGGTCAGTTAAAAGCCCCAACAAGGCCTCAGTATCAATATACAACATTATGGAATTAATTGACATAGTAATGGGTAAACAATATGTTAAAAATAATGCGAGTTCCATTCTTCGAAACATCTGGGTTGAGACAGTATCAATGACAGGTTCAAAAAATAACAAACAACCAAACAAAAAATTACAGGTTAAATCAAGGCAAACATGTGGTATCTAATCTTTTGGGATTCACTCATTTCCCTTAGCATTATAGTTTCCAGTTGTGCCCATTTAGCCACAAAGAACTGCATTTTGTTTTTTTTAATAGCTGAGTAGTATTCCATGGAGTAGATGAACCAAAGCTTTCTTATCCAATCTTCTGCTGATGGGCATTTCGGTTGCTTCCATGTTTTTGCAATTACTGATTGTGCTGCAATGAACATAGGGATGCATGTTGGTTTGTCGTAAAACAGGTGTTTTGGATATATTCCTAGGAGTGCTATTGCTGGGTCATATGGCATGCAGATTTCGAGTTGTTTGAGTGTTCTCCAGACTGATTTCCATAAAGGCTGTACCAATTTGCAGCTCCACCAGCAGTGGAGTAGGGTTCCCTTTTCCCCGCATCCTCGCCAGCAAGCGTCGTTGGTGTTCTTGTTTATGTGGGCCAATCTTACTGGTGTTAGGTGGTACCTCATCGATGTTTTAATTTGGATTTCCCTTATTGCTAGGGAGCTGGAACATTTTTTCATATGTTTGTTTGCCATTTGGACTTGTTCCTTTGTGAAATGTTTGCCCATTTCTTGAGTGGCTTGTTTGTTTTGGTTTTTTGGTTGTTTTGAAGTTCTTTGTATATCCTGGAAATTAGCCCCCTATCGCCTATATCGTGTGCAAAGATCTTCTCCCACTCTGTGGGTTTGCTTTTTTACTTTGTGATTGTTTCCCTTGCTGTACAGAAGCTTCTTAGTTTGATGAGGTCCCATTTGTTTATTCTGTTCTCAACTGCTATTGCTTTTGGTGTCCTTCTTAGAAAGTCGGAACCTACTCCTAGGTCTTGCAGTGTATTTCCTACATTTTCTTGTAAGAGTTTGAAGGTTTCTGGATGTAGATTTAGGTCTTTTATCCATGTAGATTGGATCTTAGTGTATGGTGATAGATGTGGGTCTATCTTTTTGTTTCTACAGGCTATCAGCCAGTTGTCCCAACAACATTTACTAAAGAGGCCTTCCCACTTGCTTGAGCTGTCATTGGTCTTTTTGTCAAAGATTAATTGGCTGTATTTGTGTGGGTTCCCTTTTGGTGCTTCTATTCTATTCCATTGATCTTCCTTTCTGTCTTTGTGCCAGTACCAGGCTGTTTTGATAGCCACTGCTCTATAATATGTCCAGAGGTCCGGGATTGTGATTCCCCCTGCTAACCTCTTATTTTTCAGGATGGTTCTAGCTATTCGTGGTTTTTTGTGTTTCCAGATGAACTTTTGAATCATTGTATCCAGTTCCGTGAAGAATGTTTTGGGCAATTTGATTGGAATTGCGTTGAAAATGTATATTGCTTGTGGTAGTATAGACATTTTAATGATATTGATTTTGCCTATCCAGGAGCACGGGATGTTATTCCATCATTCATTCCATCATTCATTCTATGAAGCCAACATCACCTTAATCCCAAAACCGGACAGAGAACCATCAGAGAAGGAAAACTACAGACCTATCTCTCTGATGAACATTGATGCTAAAATTCTCAACAAAATCCTAGCCAATAGAATTCAAAAAATCATCAGACAGATCATTCATCCGGATCAAGTAGGATTCATCCCTGGAATGCAGGGATGGTTCAACATTCGGAAATCCATAAATGTTATAAACCATATCCAAAAACTGCAAAACAAGAACCACATAATAGTTTCAATAGATGCAGAAAAAGCTTTCGACAAAATCCAACACCTCTTCATGCTAAAAACTCTAGCCAAAGTAGGCATAGATGGGAAAATCCACAACATAATTAAAGCAATTTATGAAAAACCCAACGCCAGTATCATACTGAATGGAGAAAAGCTAGAACCCTTCCCACTGAGATCTGGAACAAGACAAGGGTGCCCGCTATCACCACTGCTATTCAACATAGTCCTAGAGGTACTTGCAGAGGCCATAAGACAAGAAAAAGAAATCAAAGGCATACGTATAGGAAACGAAGAAGTCAAGCTTTCACTATATGCAGATGACATAATCCTATACATAGAAAAACCAGGAGACTCAATACAGAAACTGCTAGAACTTATACGAGAGTTTGGCAGAGTGGCAGGGTACAAAATTAACGAACGAAAATCAACAGCCATAGTGTACGCAAATAACACCAAGATGGAAGAAGATCTAACCAACAGGATACCATTCAAAACAACAGAGAGAAGTATGAAGTATTTGGGAATAAATCTAACCAAAAGCGTAGGAGACCTATTCGAAGAAAACTACAAACTATTTAAAAAGGAAATTAAACAAAACCTCAAAAGATGGAATACAGCATATTTTAATATTAGTAAAATGTGGACATTTTGTGAGCATTACTAAATAGGCAATACATCTCATCTATGAATACCTTAACATAATACCCATCTTTTTAAATTAAAATTTCAATTACATGACATTATGTATTTAACTTAAAGTGGGATATGAGAGAACATATGGTACAAAAATATGAAATAAAGTTTGGGGTATCTTACATCCTATCTCAACACTAGTTTGTCTTTTCCTGGGTACACTGCTTCAAATACAACTTCCTGAAAAAATGTATCTTGGGAGGCAGTAGATGTGATTCAAGTGTTTAGGATCATGAAAAGACAAATATACACTTCTAAATTTATGCTGAAAGGCTGGCAAATTGCTAGAATAAACCTAGACATGGAGACTATAGAATGTCAGTGTCTTGCCAGCTGTCCTTCTGAAAGAAACTCAAAGTAAAAAATGAAATATAATTGCAGTCAACATTTACTGGACGAAGTATCTGCTTCCCTGATGACCTACTTGGAAGTCTCTGGTTGACAGATTTCTCCACTGTCCATGGTGCTGATTCTTGCTCCAACTTGAAGATCACATCAGGCTTTGTCATGGAGTATCCTGTGAATCGAGAAGAATTTTCAGAAATCACCACTATTCCTACCAATTACTACACTTTTAAACTCCTCTTTCATTATCAAACTATACAGAAGTGTTCTTCTTGGGCATGACAGAACTTCACTCACCCACAGACAGCAGATTGTTATAGGTCTCAAGCATCACCTCCCTGTACAGGGTCCTCTGAGTATTGTCCATTGTCTGCCATTCTTCCTGGGTAAAGTCCACAGCCACATCTTGAAAGGACACCAACACCTGTAACAGCACATGTCTCCTCAGTTCTGGATCATTCAATAGAAACACTGACAGTGCATTCTCTGTATATCTAATTTGTAACTTCTATGGATATAGTTTAATTTATAATTCATACAGCATCATAGTTAAATGAAAATAGCTTGTGCTGTATCACTTTTGCAATTCCAATAGTACAACAGAATATTCCTTATTCTCTTAAAGGTTGTGTTCTCTAAAAATTCTCACTCTAATGAACTGTGGAAGGCATTGCTAGAATAGCTCTCCAAGTGGAAGATATGACTCTGTGCGTCCGTTATTGAAACTCTGCTTTTCAACTAAATTACGATAACTAATCATATTGGCACTGAGCTGAAATATTAACTCAGGACCTATAATACTATGCTGTTTAATTCTTCTGTGTGTGTTCAATTTGCATCTTCTAGGACTGCAGCTAAATTTACAATCTATATGGCAACATAAGGTAAAAACAAAATAAAACATTTTGTCCTGTATTATGTTAGCAATTCTGAAGCTATATCCCATTATTATTCTGTATCAGATTGTTTTCTACAATAAGTATAAAATGAGATCACTGTACAATCTTTAGATACACATGAGCTAAATAACATGCTACATTAGATAATTAAGAAAAATGCTTGCTATTGCACAAGATATCGAGAAAATTGAGTAGCTTACTAATGATTTCCTCAAACATACTGATACTTAAAATTATAAAGCAATAATAAAATTCCATTTTCCTGTTTCAAAGTGAAATAATGAAATACTGAATACCTTTTCAAACTTTACTTGCATGAGTAAATATTTCCTTCAGCTTATACTGGAATTAAATATATATAATATATGATCATATATATCAATAATACATATATATGTATACATATTCAAAAGTCAAAACAATATGGAATGCATATACATGTAATTCTAGTGTATAAATATAAAACAATATATTTTTTCTTTTTTTCACTTTTCAGTATGCACATATTAAAACTTTCTACTTGGTTTTTGCTTTATTTTTTATGGAATAACATAATTAAACTGAAGTTTTAATTTCTACATAGAAAACTACAGCTTAGGAGCGAAACAAATGATAGTCTCATACAAAAATATCTTCTTCAGACAATTACTTGGTAAAAGCTAGTCATAGCATGCCAGCTGAACAGAAGATATACATATAAGACAAATGCCATGCTGCAACAAACTTAAATCTTTTTTTTTTTTTTTTAATATTCTGCAAGCCCTTTAGCATTTACCAGTTTTCTTGGTTTGCCTGTCATTCCAGTAATTTATTTACTAATTTTAACATAAAAACAGCTAATGTAGCAGATGCACATACATTTAACAGTATGGTACTTCTTTTGAATCCTCACTTTTCCCCTGTTACTTTTTTTGTAAGATTTATTTATTTATTGTAAAGTCAGATATACAGAGAGGATGAGAGACAGAGAGGAAGATCTTCCGTCTGATGATTCACTCCCCAAGTGAGTGCAACAGCCGGTGCTATGCCGATCCCAAGCCAGGAGCCAGGAACTTCTTCCGGGTCTCCCACACGTGTGCAGGGTCCCAAGGCTTTGGGCCGTCCTCGACTGCTTTCCCAGGTCACAAGCAGGGAGCTGGATGGGAAGTGGGGCTGTCGGGATTAGAACTGGTGCCCATATGGTATCCTGGCATGGTCAAGGCAAGAACTTTATCCACTAGGCCACACCATCAGGCTCTGTATTTCGGCTATTTCACATAATATCTTTCACTCTAGTTACACTCATTTTGCTATAATACATAAAATTTTGTTTACACATATGCTACATGTTCCTTATTTAATTATCTAATGGTGGACTCCTCAATTCATTCCACATCTTGCACATTATAAATAGTGTTGCTATAAAAATGATGGTATCTCTTTCATACGACATGTTCATAACTCAGAAAACACAACTAGTAGTTAAAATGTAAACTTACAGCAATCTTATTGAAATTTAATCTTTTTTATTTTATTTAAGCTTTTTCTTAAAGGTTTATCTGTTTTTATTGCCAAGTCACATATACAGAGACAAAGAGTGACAGAGAGGAAGGTCTTCCATCCAATGACTCACTGCCCAAATGACCTCAAGGGCTAGTGTTGTCCTGATCCAAAGCCAAGAACCATGAGTTCTTCCAGGTCTCCCATGCAGGTGCAGGGTCCCAAGTCTACTTTTCCAGGTCACCGGCAGAGAGCTGGATGGGGAGCAGGGCTGTTGGGATTAGAACTGTGCCCATATGGGATCCCAGCACATTCAAGGCAAGGAATTTGCTTGCTAGTTTACCATTTTGAGCCCAGCAATCTTATTTTTAAACCTTTAAGAAATCTGATACTATTTTTCATGTGTTGACTTAATCTATAACTCCATCAGCAATGCATAAAAGTTCCCATTTTTTACTTCCTCACTAAATTTGTTACCAATTTCTTCCAAATAATAATAGCCATTCTGACAGGGTTCAGATATCTCATTGTAATTTTGATTTACATTTCCCAAATGGCTACATTTTGAGAACTACCTACTGAGGTCCTTTGATCATTTCTTTACTGAAGAGAGGATGCATATATTGTTAAGGTCACAAGGAGCTTGAAAGATAAAAGTTGCCAAATTGAACAACACATGGAACTTCCTGTGTCCTGGTGTTTGACAAATTATTAAGAGTAATATAGAGTGACATGTGTGGCAGCCTAGCCACCCTGCCTTGAACATTCTGGGATTCCATGTGATGCCAGTTCTAATCTCGGCATCTCCACTTCCCTTCCAACATAGACATGCCTTCTCATCAATTACACTGTCACTGCTGTGTGGGAGGGCTGTCCACGACTGCCCTTATGCTTTCTCCTTTCCTATTGGATATCAGTTGTGCTCACTTTATAATAAATGGACATGCTCCCTCAGACTGTCCCTGGTGGTTCTTGCAGCCCAAGAACACTGACACCTCATCCCTTGGTGGTCTCAGGAATGTTCGCAGAAAAATCCCGAGACTCAAAAGCAATAAAAACATATACCAAAATGGACAAAGGACTAAATATATTTCTACAAAGAAGATAACCAAAAGGCCAATTAATTAGCACCAAAAAATTTTCAGCATGATTGATCATTTTAAGTGAATGAAAATGGCAACCACAATGATATACCATTTATATCTATTGCAATGTCCTTCATTAAAGCAACTCAGGCAAGGATGGCTCAAGCTGCCTTCAAGCAGCCAGACCCTGTTCTGTCCTTCCCCCAACCAGCCAAAAGCAGCCAGTGGGACTAGAGTTCCTTTGGTGCACACGTCAAGGCATGGATGGCTCAAGCTGCCTTTAAGCAACCAGACCATGCTGTGCCCTTCACCTCAGCCACAGTTGGCCAGTGTGGTCCAGGGTCAAGTTTGGCACCTAATCCAGAGCAGAGTGGCTCAAGCTGCCTAGAAGTAGCCAGGCTGGGCTATGCCCTTTCCACCACCAGCCAAGTACTGACACTGGGTCCAAGGTCACATTTACACTCTCAGCCCAGGCCAAGATGTCTGAAGCTGCATTCAAGCTGCTAGGCTGGGCTGCTTGACTCCCAGAAGTAGGAACTGTGGATTGCTCAAGAGAAGGGGTAAGGGGATGTGTGGGAGGCAGGACCACTGTAGCAGTATGTTGCAGCTGAGGAATGACTTCTGAAGGACTTCTACTGAAAAAAGCCACTTTACTTGAAGGGGACTAACATCTAGTGGTTTGGAAGGTAGAACTGAGGAAATTTCTGGGTCAGACGAGTGCACATGCCCACATGGTTGACCTGAACTGGGATGGTTAACATAGATTACCACCACCCACCAATGCACACTTAAGGAAGGGCTGGGGACTTGTCTGGCAGGGAAACATTACACTACTGACAATGAGTTTTATAGAAGGGGCAGATAATGTTAAGTTGGGCCACGATAGCAACAAGCATGCATAAGAACCAGGTCTGGGGGTCGATCCTATGGGAAATATGACTCAACCTGTGGAACTGCAATTTCTGCTGGTTGGCTCAAGAGCTGAGAGTTGTAAAGAGCTGAGCTACACAGGAACTCTCAGACAGTCACGAATATTAGGGTTGAGAATAGGACACACTGGTCCAGGATGCATCAAAAAGCAGTCTGCTACTCAAAACAACATGCAAAGGAAACATAGCTGGGGCAGGCTTAGTATGCGCTATAGAGTGTCACTGTGACTGGGATGCAGTTCCCAACTGGGGTACCTGAGAGCTGAATGTGGGATGGACATGGTTGGGCTCCACCACAGAATCCACGGGTTTGCATAAGAAATGGGACTTGAGACAAAACTTATCCAGCAACTGCAACCACCAGTGTGTGCATAGGCTGATGTAGGTGACAGAGCTGAGCTTGACCCTGGACTGGCAAGTAAACAAAAATGTCTGGTTTCTTCAGGGATCCGCATGACTGAACCAATGGACACAGAACTCCAAAAATGTGGACAAATCTGTGCATTAATCTTGGGGTGCATGTGTCAGAACTGAGCCTCCTCATTTGCTGAATGAACATGCTCAGATGCACATAGGGGATATGGCAGTCTAATGGAGTCTGAAGATGAAGGAGGGCAGAACAGATTGGACAACTACCCCAGGCAAGTAAGGACACCAAATATCTGGCTGAATGGAAACTCTAGTTGGAATGTCAACCAATCGACCTTGAAAGGATTTCTTATGTAAATCACTTGAACAGAACCCTCAGAGCATGCTCCACGTCAGGGACCCTGGAAAGTAAGATGGCCATTCTGTATCCCAGGGTTCTATTGTGGCAGTGGCTTCTCTCCTTCTCTCCACCATCCCCCAGACACAGGAAGAAGAAAGTTTGGAAACAATGGTCTCATCTACTGCCCATTAATTCTCAAACCTTCCTAGCTTAATCAGTATCCACATGTGCATGCATGGTCCCTTCGTAACTGTGTAAACATCATCAAAATAAAGAACTGTAAGAAATGAATTATTGTGATTCAAGACACACATTCTATAGTATATATTGTTGGCAACCAAAGCACACTCTTATTTGTAGCTATACTTCCTATTGCTAATGAGAAAGAACTGACTGTCATCAGAGAAATATAGAAATCTAAAGTTTTCACTTTACATGGTCAACACCTGGACTATAACAACAAAAATATGAAATAAGCATCCAAAGTACTGATCTCCAAATCCCACAAAATAAGAAGCAAAGTCTAGGAATAGAAAAAGGGAATTCAAAATAAAGATTAATGAATAAATGAATAAAAACTATATTCAGCAATATTAAAGATAAAGGAAGCATTCGTTGTTCTTAAAAGGAGAACAAAGTCAATAAAACTTTTGCTAGATTAAGCAAAAAGTAGGCTCAAGTACATAACATCAAAAAGAAGAGAGACATATCACAATTGATATCACAGAAGTACAGTGTATCAGGGCTGTCTGGACAAAGTGGGTTCTGCCACTTCTTGTGATATATTCTCCCATGTGGATCACACCTTAAGTCCTGGCTACTGCATTTTTTATCTCTTGTTTTAAATAAACATTTATTGGAAACTCTGATATTAAAAAAAAAAGGAGAGACAGATACGATGATCATGCATTTGCTGATTCGTGCCCCAAGTGGCCACAATTGCCCCAGCTGAGCCAAATTGAAGCCAGGAGCCTGAAGCTTCTTTCAGGTCTCCCACACAGGTGCAGGGTCCCAAGTGTCTGGGCCATCCTCCACTGATTTCCCATGCCACAATCAGGGAGCTGGATGGCAAGTGGGGCCACCAGGATTAAAACCAACACCCATATGGAATCCCAGCATGTGCAAGGCAAGGACTTTCTCCACGAGGTCACTGCAAAGGCCCAGCTCCTTTATTTCTGAACCAGCTCCCTTCTAGTGCATGTGGGAAGGCAGAAGATGTCCCACTGCTTGATTCCCTGTGCTGATCTCGGAGAACTGGGAAGAAGCTTCAAACTGGTCCTGCTTTAACCATTGTGGTCACTTGGAGAGGGATTAAAGCAGAAGGAAGATCTCTCTAACTCTCCCTCTTTCGCTATAGTTCTGCCTTGCGTATTGATAAAATAACATTTTTAACAATTTTTTATTAATTGCAAAGTCAGATATACAGAGAGGGGGAGAGACGGGAAGATCTTCCATACGATGATTCACTCCCCAAGTGGTCACAACGGCTGGCACTGCATCAATCTGAAGTCAGGAGCCAGGAATCTCCCCCAGGTCTCCCATGCGGGTGCAGGGTCCCAAGCCTTTCGGCCATCCTTGACTGCATTCTCAGGCCACAAGCAGGGAGCTAGATGGGTTGTGGCTTTGACAAGATTAGAACCATTGCCCTATGGAATCTTGGCATGCACAAGGTGAGGATTTCAGCTGCTAGGCCACCACACCAGGCCTGATAAAAGAAATCTTCACTGGAAATACAGATGTGTGATGGATCCCTAGGGACTGTAACAGTAGTTATAACAAACAAATCATAAAAAATGCTTAATTTCTGGATACTTAGCATTAGGCTACAAACTGAATCAGAAAGACACCAAAAAACTTGATAAAATAGGCAGTTAACAATGAATCAGGAATAAATCTATTCAAACCAAAGGTCAACACTAGGTGTCTTCACTACTAAATTCGACCAAGTTAACACCTAATTTTCTAAAATAACTGTAAAAAATTAAAGTGAAGAAAACAATTCCATAATTATGCTGAGCCTAACAATACTTGGATTCCTAAACTAGATTGAATCAGCAGTAGGAAGATCTTCAACTATGTCTGACTGTTTAAAATAGGGGAAAACAAAAAGATGGAATTGCTCAGTAAAAATGCAATCTCCATTGCTGTACAATGATTTCTCTATATATTTACTTAATGCTTCTTCTGAAATAATTGCTCATAGTCCAGAAATCCAGTTTAAAATCATTAAAGCGTCATAGACCAATATGCCTGATAAAATAGATGTAAAATTCTTGTCACAGGGCCCAGGGTGGCGGCATTATTGCTAAAGTCCTTGTATTGCATGCACCAGGATCCCATAAGATCACCAGATCTAATCCCAGCAGCCGACGCTTCCCCATTGGGAAGGAAACCATCAGACCTAAGATTTTAATCTAAGTCTCTCCACCACTCTATATATCTGATTTGGCAATAAGTAAAATCTTTTAAAAACATTCCTATAACACATGTAAAATAAATGAAACATCACAACAATAAGCTCACATGTACTAGCCAAGGTGTACCTAACTAGAGAATGTAGAAAATGGGCCAATAAATGAAAATCAAAGCACCAAATAGTTCACATAAACAGGATGAAGGACAAGCATCACTGAAATCACCTTAAGAAAAGCACCCAATGAATTTCTACATTTATTTTGTAATAACATATATGTAAGTTGAGGAAATCTACGAATGAATAAATATATCCAAATATACCTCAGTTGAGGTACACAGAAATAGGCCTCAATAAAATAATATCTACAGATAACAAATCTATAACCATCATACAACTGAATGCCAAAAAACCAAAAGCATTTCTTCTAAGATACATACCCAAATTAGAATGACTACTTTTTGTTGTTATGCAATGTAATATTCATCCAAATAAGGTAGACAAGGTAAAGAAGCAAAAGGCACAAAAATAAAAATATACTAAATTAGTATACTAAAAAATATACTAAATTAATTTTGATTCTAGATTTCATTTGTTACCTGGTTTTTTAGAGAATGCTAAGAGACTGCATTCAGTCATTAAAAACAACAAATTCTTATTTGTCACAAAATAGATGAACATTGATGTAGTGAAATAAAATAAGGCAAATGTAGAAAAAACTAATATCATATGTAAAACATAAAAAAAATAGCTGCAAACTTAGAATTGTGATTGCTACGGGTTGGTAAGAGTGAAGACCAGGGATAGGAAGGAGGTAGAAAGGTAGCAAAGAGAGAAGGAACAAGATCCAGTGTTCCATGCCAGTGCGTGGTGACTACAGTTCACAATGATAAGGCAACTGGAATGGAGGACACTGCATGGTGTTAAAAAACAAACAAACAAACAAAAAAAAACATGGAAAGCCTGGGCACCTGGTTTACTCAGCTGATGCTGTACATATACGTATCTACAACACTGTACCCAATGATAATATTCAATTACATGTTGATCAAAATTCACTATATTTTTTAAAAAATCAAAATCATTCTTTCACACTAAAATGATCTATTTAGAAGATATTAAACACCCCAGCTCTAGGCAGCTGCCTAGTTTGCATTGCACCTAGGTAAGTGTTACACAGGTGGGAGAAAAGTAGCTAATAGCTGGTGGACATCCTGGGCCTGTTTGATGCCAAACATGTGTTAACAATACCAGTGTGTCAGCATAGTTCCATATTCTTTTTCTTTTCTTTTAAAGATATATGGGAAGGACCTTGAGGCTGTGTTAATGGAGCACCCAGCAGCATGGCGGCTGCTGGGGGTACCTGATTCAATTTGGACTCAATGCCTGGAGCACTAGCAACAGCCACCGATGCCAAGTGCTGAGTGAATCCTGGGATTGTGGGCAGCCAGAGCACCAACTCACACAAGGATTCATCTGCTGGCTTCACCCAGAGGCAAGCTTTAGAGTCTTGGGGTGTGGAATTGTTACCTAAGGACATTCATGAAAAAGGCCACTGTATGTGTAGGTAAGAAATAAATCCTGAGGGATTCCGAGTGACAGGGCCACTGCACTTGCAGGAAAATGAGGAGACTGAAACATGGTGGTTTGGAGGGGAGAGACCAGAAGCACTGGATGAGTGAGACTGATACACCAGCCCATATGGGAGTCCTGAGTAGCAATTCTTAGTAAGGTATATTGCTGACCACCACATGCCAGTCCATGCAAAGTTAGGGCTGGTGATCTGTCTGACAATCCTAGATCCCACTGTCTTACTGAATGTTGGAACAGGGATGGGTCATATTAGGCAGGGCGATGACATCAGCATGTGAGAGAACCAGGTCCAGGGGTAGATTCTGTGGGAGATATGTGAGCCTAAACCTGTGGAAATACAAGTCCAACTGGTTAGATCAAGATTTGGGAGGGTGATTGGTTGAGCTAAGTGTGACCATAGAGCTTGTCATCACTCTCGGGTACAGACAGCGAGAATAATCTGGGCAGGTCCAGGCTGCAGCACCAGCATATGCATCCTAAAAGAGGGTGTGCAGCAGGCCAGGCCACAACATTAATAAGCTCACACAAGGCCAAGACGGAGGGGCAGGCTATGCCGGGCAAGGGCCTAGCACCCACTGACATGAGTGAGATCTGTGTCTGGGAGTAGGCAGAGTGGGCGAACATGGGAAAATCTCCTGCTGGTTCATAGCTCCTGCTGGTGAGCACATGATCCAGGTCTGGGGATCTGGCAAGGAGGGCACCTTAGCTCCCCCTATTGGCAAATGTGTGGGTTGGTTGTGCAAGGGGGCAGAACAGGCAGGGCCAAAATCTTTGCCACACCTGCCAGTGAAGAAACCAGGCCAGAGCACAGGTATTCCAGGCTAGACTGTCACACCTACCAGGTTTCATTGGCCAGGGATCGGTATAGACTGAGCAAGTCTAGGTTACAGTACCCACCAGCAAGATTTGGCACTGGGGGCAGGCTGGGTCTGGCCAGGCTCCAGCATCTGAAAGCAAAGGCAAAAACAGGTGAGGGACTATGCCAAGCTGGGTCAGAGAAACCACTGACACAAGCAAGAGCTATGGCTGGGGACAGCCCTGGCTGGGGAGCTAAGAGTATACGCTTACTGGGTTGTGGTTCCCACTGGGGAGTTTGAGGGCCAGAGTAGGGGATGTTATCTGGTCTGGACATGGCTGCAGTCTCTTTTGGCACAAGTGTGGACTAGGTCTGATGTGTGCCAGATTGAGCTAGACTCCAGTACACATTGGTACTCGTGAGAAAAGGCTTAATATAGGATGGACTAGGCTACATCTCTGTCCCTGCTGAGCTATGTACGAGCTGTGTCTGGATGTGGACTATCATGGGCTGGGTTGTAATACCCAACAGAAAAAAACAGAATGGGTTGAGGGCCAATCAGGAAAGGCCACTATTCCTGCTAAGACAGGATATTGACAAAGTAGGGCTGGACCATGAACCCACTGATCTGGCATTGGGATAAGTTCTCATGGAGGAGCTTGTGCAATTCCTCTGTCGGGACATAGTCAATGCAGGTGAGTACAAGAACCATAACAGGGAACGGCCTAGACCAGGCCAGGTTATGGTACCCAAGGGCATACCTTTGGCTCAGGTCTGGGGCAAACCAGGCTAGGCCAGTTCATATCTCCCACTAGCAAATCTGAGAGCCAGAATGGTATGTGGATCATGCTGAATTGGGCTGCAGGACTACACAATTCACATTAGGGATGGGACTGGCAGCTGGTTGGACTGTCTAGGCTGTAGCTTCCACCTATGAGAACTTGAACTGAGGGCAAGCTGGGCAAAGCCAGGCTCTGGCAAAAAATGTCAAATGTCAAAGTGAGCTATGCTATGCCAGACTAGGCCATAGCAGCCAACCATCACAAGTGAGACCCATGGGAAAGCAAGCAAACTGAGTAGGGGGGCTGCAGAGAGATCCCCCAATGTTGAATGTGAAAGCTGGTATTTGGGCAGACCAGTCCCAGCAGGGCTATAACATCTGTTGGCCTGCATGTTTAATGGAACAGGGAAAATCCAAGGTGGGCAGACTGTGCCTACTGGTACATACCTAAGCCAGAGTGGGTGAGGGTTGGGTTGGACGGGCTTTGCCACAGCATCACCTAGCAGATGATGGCTCCGGCAGGGGGCGGGGAGAGGATTTTTTCAAGCTAAATGCAGAAACTCCTAGAGAGTGCAAGATCCAGGAATGGTAGAAAGCCCATGAGGGAAACAGTGAGAACCTCTCTGATAGACTGCAACACTCATTGGTATGTATAGAAGAGAGGGCTAGAGACAGATCTGATCATGCAATGTCAACCACCAACATGTGCTTAAGCTGACTTGGGTGATGGAATGTACTAGACCTTCTATTGGCATGCACACAGAAGAATCAGGTCTGGGATCATATCAGATTATTTGGAGATCCCCCCAACTGAATCACTGGATTCAGAACTCCAACCATGGAGAGAACTGCAGGTTCCATGACTGACCATGGAGGGCATTTGTCAGAGCCAGGCCTCCTGATGGGCTTTGATGGAGCAGTGAACAGCATATTCAGGTGCACATGGAGGATATAGCAACACATTGGACCATTCAGAGGACACTTGGTACCATAACAGAGCACAAATAACAGAACAAACCAATAAACTACCCCAGACAAGAGCTGGAGGTGAATACGTGGGCAAATGGAGACTCTAAGACAAATTATATCAACCAGTGGATTCTGGACAGCTCTCACTCTGCTTGGAATGGTGAGATCGGCAGTAATTCAGAACTGCAGAACTATCAAAACCTCATGAGCAGGACCCTCAGAGCATGCCCCATATCAGGGATCATGGGATGGTTGGGAGGCTGGGTGTGGCTTCTCCTTTCTTCCCCTCCCTATTCCCCAGACACAGGAAGGGGAAAAAAAAATGTGGAAATGGTGATCTCACCTAACTTCTTGTAGCCTTGACCAACCGCCCTAAACAACTATGTAAAAATCACCAAAAATAAAAATAATTTAAGAAGAAAATAAGCAGTCCCCAATCTACAGATTATATAGTGTTATTTTAATTCCTTAAAAAAAATTACATACTTAAAATGAGAATTACAAAGCAACAGTCAAAGCCAGACAGAAAGAAAGAACTTCCCTCCACTAGTTTACTCCCCTTGTGGCCACAAGAGGCAACAAGGTGCAGGCCATTGTGATCCTCCACAGGGGTGCAGGTGTCCAAAGAACTGACACATTTCCTGCTATCTCCCAAGCACATTAGCAAGGAAGTAGATGAGAAGGTGAACATCAGGGACTACACTGGTCCTTATATGGAATGCTGGCATTGCATGCAACAGTGTAGCATGTTATCCCAAAGATCCCACAAGGATTGTGTAAATAAATCTGGTAATCAAAAGTCAGGTTGCTTTTTCCACTGAATCTTCTACTGATCCCATTTCTGATACCTGATACCTGATACCACTGCTGGAAAACTAACCCTGAACCTAGATGGAAAGATACTTACACTGCTTTAACAATGTCAGTATTCACTAGACAGCAAGACTGACAGAAAAACAGATGTTTTGTGCAATTTTCTTCTGAATGCGTTTACTAGCTGTGGCTGTGTCAGACTGACTCCAGCTTTCCCTCTTGCATCTCAATTGTGGGTGGGACATATGCAAGAACTTATGCCAACACCACATGCTTCTCAGATGCATTAGTAGGAGGCTGGATTGAAAGGGTGGAGTAGCCAGAACTTGAATTAAGTGCACTGCAATTACTTGCATTCATCCCACCATACTGACACACCCTTACAATGTTTTACTCATTTTAATACTGTTGTCAACTTATTGTCAATATATCTAAGACAGGGCAAATCACAGTAGTCTAGTAGCTTATGTCCTCACCTTGAACATGTCAGGATCCCATATGGGTGCCAGTTTTGATAGCAGCTGCTCCACTTCCCATCCAGCTCCCTGCTTGTGGCCTCAGAAAGCAGTCGAGGACGGCCCAAAGCCTTGGTACACTGAACCCATGTGGGAGACCCAGAAGTGTATTTGCGCTCCTTGCTTCATTTTGGCACAGTACAGGCAGTTGCACTCAAGGGGAGTGAATCATTGAATGGAGGATCTTCTTCTCAGTCTCTCCTCCTCTCTGTATATCTCACTTAGCAATATAAATAAATAAATCTTTTAAAAAATAAATATATCTTTAAAAATATATATATGAAACAAAACCTGGAGAGGAAAGGTAAATCAGCTTTGAGAGTTCCAATCTTTAGTTTTCAAAATTTTACCTTCTTTCTCTCACAGTTTTTTTCCTTTTTGTTTAAAATAAATAATAATGCTCCTGAAATACAATGTAAAGCAAGCTGAGAAGTAAACAAACAACTTACTGAAGGTGTGTTGGTGTTCTCCAGCCTAGAAAGCATGTAGCAGGCTGCAGGGCTACACCTGCAAGAGAAGGTGGAGACAGGGAGTTAGGCATTGGTCTTGATTGTTCCTAGCCTCTTCAGTGGATCCTACTGTGCTAAGCAATGTCAACTTGGAGGCAGACACAGTGGCTGAAAAATAAAAGCCATTAGCTTCCCTGGGCAAGAATAGTGCCTTACAAGTGCCAAGAAGGCACCTGATCCTTGAAACAGTATCAATAATTTCAATAATTGGCAGTGATTAAACTCAAGCAATCATTAGGTCAATGCAAACAATTACTATTTATTTAAAAATAATGTTACGGGGACTGGCACTGTAGCCTAGTGACTAAATTCCTCCCTTGCACATACAAGGATCCCATATGGATGCTGGTGTATATCCTGGCTGCTATATTTCCCATCAAGCACCCTGCTTGTGGCCTGTGAAAGCAGTCAAGGACAGAACAATACCTTGAAGCCTGCATCCATATGGGAAGAAGCTCACAAGAACAACTCACAAGAAGCTCCTGGCTCATGTGTGAGCCATACGTAGGTATGGACAAACCATGGCTGGACTGGAACATCCAACAGCAAGAACCAGATTGGGTGGAAGGCCAGTCAGGAAAAGCCACAGTTCCTGCTATGACAGGAGGTGGACTGAGTAGGGTTGGCTCGTGGACCCACTGGTAAGAGTGTAACCTGGCATTGGGAGAGGTTCTGATGGAGGAGCCTGGGCAACTCCTCTGCAGGACACAGACCCGGCAGGTCAGCGCAAGAAACATGATAGGAAACAGCCCAGAAAAGGCCGTGGAAAGCTACCCACTGGCATACACTTGGCAGACGTGGGGGCAAGACCAGGCTGAATCTGTCCACGTCATCCACTGGCAAATCCAAGCACCAGGGTGGGTCGACCCAGGTTTGGTCGCAACAAAGACTAGTGCACAATATGGAATGCCGAGGTGAGGTTGCCTGTACTGGAGGGGACCGCAGCGTCCAACCAGCCTGAGAACAAGAAAGGAAGTAGGCAGAGCCAGCAGGTGAATAAGGGAGGGTTCCTTTGTAGGATAGCTACTTCCGCAGGAGAGCATGGGCTGGGATGGGGGCAGACCAGACTAGGCAGAGTTACCACACCTGTGCGTCCATGTGGACTAGATCAGGGAAAAGCCGGGCTGGGCGGATTATTCCTACTGGTGCAAACAGAATTAAAGTGGGCGAGGGTTGTTTGGGCAGCATCAATTGGAATCTGGGAGTGGGAGAGGCCTGGGAGGGTAATAGTGGGCTCATCCCTCTTGGGTTACCACTTCCACGGGAGGACATAAAACTAATAGCGGCTGGGGTGGAATGGGGTGTGGGTCAGACTGGATTACTGCTACACTTACTGGCAAACCAGGGTAGGGGCGGTCCTGGTGGGGGTTATTGTGGGTCGCTCCAACTAGGCTGCAGCTCCCACTGGTTTAGGTGAGGGCCAAGTATGTGCTAGGCAGAACCAGGCTGGACTGCAATACCCATTGGGTTCCAGTGGAAGTCGGGAGTGAAAACAGAACCAACCCAGCAATTACAACCACCAGCTGATTGGAGCGATGGACGGTGCCAGGCCCTGTACTTGTTAGCACATACAAGAAGTTTCTTTGGAGATCTTCCTAATCTAAATGCTGGACTCAGAACCCTAACGAAGAAAAGAGAGAAGACAGAACGGGTCAACCAACCATCTCAGCTATGATGGACTATGTCAATCAGTGGATTTTTCAAAGACCTCATAGTGCTTGAAGCGGCAAGATTGACAGCGATTCATAACTGTTGCAATATCAAAACCACTTGAGCAAGACCCTCAGAGCATGCCCTACACCCGGGACTTGGGGAGAGTGGGAAATTGGGTGGGCCTTCTCCCTTAATATCCCCCTTTTAAACATGAAGGTAACGATATGGGAAAAAAAAAAAAAAAAAAAAAAAAAGAAGCTCCTGGCTCCTGGCTTCCACTCTGGCTCAGCCCCGGCCATCGTGGTGACATGGGGAGTGAGGCAACAGATGGAAGATCTTTCTGTCTCTGCTACTGTAAATCTGACTATCCAATGAAAAGTTTTAACAAATTAAAAAATCATAATGTTACGCGAAAGCACTAACCTATTTTTTCAACAGCTATTGTTCACATTATAAAATACCATAGAAAAACAAATGTATGCTTCAGAAAAATAACTGGATGGTATTTAGTACTTCAATATTTCTAGATTCAAAGTAATTTTGTCTATAACTATATGTGAAAATGGAATATAATATTTAATCTATAAAGTTTTCTAGTAATTGTTCCAAATGAAAGTTCCTAAGTCTTCAATTATACTTCCCAGTTTGTAAAACCTCAATGACACTTGAATTTGTCATTTTATTTGCCTTAGACCATAATACATTCATAAATATGACAGCAACATAGTTTGAGAAATCTTTTTATTTTACCTCATTAAATAATTACATTATGGCAACAGTGAGAGAAAATCATCAGCCTTGAATAAGTGAATGTCATGATACAGGAAGCTGGGCTGCTTGCTTGGGATAGATCATACCTGATACCCAAATGCCTTATTTATGCCTACTGGCTATGTGACACTTTCAATGCAGTACCATGTTACTGTGCCCAGAACACAGTGGGTGGATTCCAAGAACCCCTGGGAAACCTAGATGGATTCCTGTTGCTGGACTAAGCATGGCAGGGACCTGACATCTTGGGAATGAATCAACCCATTTTCTCTGCAATTTACCTTTCAAATAGACATAGCATTTATAGAAATGATTACAAAGAAACATACCTTGTCTAGAACAACATATTTTAAGTTGACTTGTGGATATATCTTGGTGAGTAATAAAGAATTACATTTCAAATTCAATTAAGAGAACTTCACAAAGACACTTCTACAACTGACACTTTTATACATATTTGGGCATTTTACTTCATTTTTGCCTCCCTCTATTTTATATTTAATTTTATGATACAATTACATGGGCTCTGGGATTTCCTTCATTCCCTGGCTCTGCAATATTCTATGCCGTGTGGCCAGCAGTGATCTAACACACTACACCACAATGTAAGCACCAAAGGTTAGTCTTTTTGACTCATTAGTATTAAAAATGTTCTTATGTACCTTAGGTGTCTGACCATACGCTTTTTAATATCTCCTTCCCGATTCACTCCCCAAGTGATTGCAATGGCCAGTATGCACTGATGTGAAGCCAAGAGCCAGGAAATTCTTCCAGATCTCCACATGAGTGCAGGGTCCCAAAGCTTGGGGCCATCCTTGACTGCTTTCCCAGGCCACAAGCAGGGAGATACATGGGAAGTGGAGCTGCCGGATTAGTACTGGTGCATATGGGATTCCAGCATGTTCAATGTGAGGACTTTAGCCTCTCGGCCATGCTGCCAGACTCTGACTGCAGTTTTTTTTTTTTTTAAGAATTTATTCATTTTATAACCCATTGTTCGAAAGACAAGCACATTAACGTTTCCTTTCCCTAAAAACTCTGGACCTGAAACAATCACTGTAATTCATGCAACTAATGTGTGACCATCCCTTAAGGTTACATTTGCATTCAAATGTAAAATACCCTATAGAGGAAAATCATGTTAAATAGGATTGGAGAAAAATACATAGTAAAATACACTTGAAAATTATGAAAGGATTTAATGCATCCTTTCACAACATTAAAAATCACCTAAGAACTCACCTCAAAATTTACAAATTAAATTCATTGTTTTTCAATTATGACCATCACATCACCAATTTTTAGCTATTTTTGCCTTCTAAAACCTGTTGGAGTTGATCATAGTGGTAAAGTTTCTGCTTAGGACCATCAAAAAACACAGTGCCTGGTTTGAATGCAAGCACCATGCCTGATTCCATTACAGCTGCCTGCACAAGTCCACCCCGGGGCATCACTGAAATGTGAAGTTCAAGCAGACATTTCAGTTATGTTGAATACTTAGATTTAACACAATTTAATACATTGTTGTTGCTAGCAACAATTATTTATTTATTTGAAATGCAAAAACACCTTGCATCTGGTGGTTCACACTACACACACTTACAAGAGCCAGGCTGAGTCAAGCCAAAATTAGAAAGGAGGAACTCTTTTTTGTTACAGATTTATTATCATTATTATTATTATTATTATTATTTTGAAAGTCAGGTATAGAAATGAGTCAAGTCAAAGACAGAAATGAGGAATTCTATCCATGCTCCCATACGGATAGTTAGAAACCCAGTTTGGTGGGATATTTTTGCTGTCTAACCAGGAAGTTGCTAATTGGAAGTAGCCAAATCCTGAGCTAGCAATCTTGAAGGATAACATGGGTATCCATATCACTTGATAAACTTGCTGCGCTGCCATACATGCCTCATTAGTTCCCAGTTTTAACTTAATCTAATATGGTACAACAATTTGGGTAGGGAACCAGTTTCTGAGAGTACTCTCTCTCCATGCTCTCTGTCCTGGCCTCTAAACCACAAACACACAACAAGATGGCACCAGCATCCTGTGGCTAAGCATTCACCATCAGTGCTGTCATCCCGTATGCATGCTGCTTCAACTTGGGCTGCTCCGCTTACAATCCAGCGCCCTGCTAACGGCTAGGAAAGAAGTAAGGATGGCCCAAGTCCTAGAGCATCTGTGCTTATGTTGGAGGGCTAGGATAAACTCCAAGCTCTTCACTAGCACCAGCTAACTTCAGCCAATGAGAACAGTTAGGGACACAACCACCAGATAAAAGAACCCTCTTTGTCTCTGCTTCTTTCTCTATAATGTTGCCTTTCAAATAAAACACATTTGAACAGAATATATATTTCAAAAAAAGAAAAAGAAAAAAAGCCCAGTGCTCTCTGGACTTCTCCCTAATACCTTTAATACTTCCAATCCAAAGTCACTGCAAATGTGCTGCTTCTGTAGAGATTCACCCACAATGGACACTGCATATGGTGAAGATGGGATCTAGGTGTCCTCAGGATCAATCAAGAGCCTCATCATCCTGGCAGGCCCTGGGCCCATACCTCTCAGCACCACTCAGTCAGAGCATGGTTCTGGCAGCAGGCAACTGAGCACAGAAAAAACCAAGATGTCATCTGCTGGCAGTCAGCAGGAGGAGGTGGTCTGTGTTCTCAGTTCCATTTGACCTGGTCATGATGGAGGAGGGAGGTACAAGTTCTAGGGTCTAATATTACTAAGTCTCCCTGCCTTCATCAAATCTTTTTTTTTTTTTATACATTTCTTTTTTTTTTTTTATTGTTGCTTACATTGTATTATGTAGTACAGTTTTATAGGCGCTGGGGATTCCCCCCACCCCTCCCATACCCCTCCCCCCATGGTGGATTCCTCCACCTTGTTGCATAACCATAGTTCATGTTCAGTTGAGATTCATTGCTTGCAAACACATGCCTAGCATAAAGTTCAGCGTCTTATTGTCCAGATAAGTTCAGTGGCCTCTTGGGGAGACCTTCTATGGTCTGAAGATAGGTCTAACAGAGTAAAGATCCGGTCAGTTAAAAGCCCCAACAAGGCCTCAGTATCAATATACAACATTATGGAATTAATTGACATAGTATTGGGTAAACAATATGGTTAAAAATAATGGAAGTTCCATTCTTCGAAACATCTGGGTTGAGACAGTATCAATGACAGGTTCAAATAATAACAAACAACCAAACAAAAAATTACAGGTTAAATCAAGGCAAACATGTGGTATCTAATCTTTTGGGATTCGCTCATTTCCCTTAGCATTATAGTTTCCAGTTGTGCCCATTTAGCCACAAAGAACTGCATTTTGTTTTTTTTAATAGCTGAGTAGTATTCCATGGAGTAGATGGATAAGAAAGCCTTCATCAAATCTTGAATTGTCTTCAAATATGTTTTTAAGAAGGGTAATTACCAGAAACTATGTTATCTGTGAATTTTTCAAAATACCTTAGGTTCCTTTAGAAAAGGATGCACATGGACTGAGGAAACACCACGTGAGGGTACAGGAAGATGGAGGCTGTGAGTCAGCCAGGGAGTGACCTCAGCAGAAACCAAATCAATTACCACCTTGCCCTTAAGATTTCAATCATTACAAACACAATCAATGAATTACGGTGATTCAAAAACAGACATTCTATAGTATATTTTTATGGCAACCACAGCACACTCTTATTTTCAATTATACTTCTTATTGCCCATTAGAGTGAGCACACCATCAGAGCAATATAGAAACCAAAGGTTATGACTTCAGATGCCTAACACTTAAACAGCAACATCAAAAAATCAAATAAGCAACTTCAGTTCCGTTCTCAAAGTTCCAGAAAACAAACAAACAAACAAAAAACCCTAGAAGTAGTAAAAGGAAATTAGAAATAAAGATTGGTGAAAAATGAATAAACTATATTAAGCAATACTAAGTAGAATTGAAATGTTGATCTTTTTAAAACACAAAATTAAGAAACCTTTATCTAGATTAAGAATGAGTAGGGCCATACATAGTAGACTAGCAACTAAAGCCCTTGCCTTGTAAGTGCCAAGATACCATATGGGCACTGTTTCTAATCCTGGCAGCCCCACTTCTTATCCATCTCTCTGCTTGTGGGTTGGGAAAGCAGTCAAGGACAGCCCAAAGTTTTCTGAACCTGTACCTTTGTGGGAGACCCAGGAGAGGCTCCTGGTTTTGGATCAGTGTTGCTTAGGCCGCTGTGATCACCTGGGGAGTGAAGTAAAGGACGGAAGATCTTTCTCTATGTCTCTCCTCCTCTTTGTATATCTGATTTTCAAAATAAATAAATAAATAAATAAATCTTAGTACAGCCGCAGTGGCCCGGCTGCTAAAGCCCTCACCTTGAACATGCGGGTATCCCATGTGGCTGCCAGTTCCAATCCTGGCACCCCCACTTGCTATGAAATTCTCTGCTTGTGGCATGGGAAAGCAGTCATGGAAAGCCCAGAAGAGGTCAGGGCTCCTAACTTTGGGTTGGCGCAGCATGGGCCATTTCAGTCACTTGGAAAGTAAACCATGAGAAGGAAGATATTTCTCTCTGTTTCTTGAATTCTCTCTTTCTCTCTCTACATAAATACATATATATATGACTTTGCAATAAAACTAAACACATTTTTAAAATAAGTCTCAATAGAGAAAGAAAAAAAGTAGTGGTGATTATTATAGACTGAAGAGTGAGACCTGAGAAATTTAAA
>NW_024465150.1:0-43473 GCF_017591425.1 Ochotona curzoniae | reverse complement strand
AGACTACTGCACCGGACGCAGGTAATACTGATCTATGATTTAAAGTGGTGTATGAAAAGTATTTCAGAAGAAGCATTTAAAATAAAAATATCGAAAACCAATTGTACAGCAATGGACATTGCATTATTACTGCATTGTGTTTTTTCTGTTTTAAACAGACATAGGTGAAGATCTTCCTACTGCTGATTCAGTCTAGTTTAGGAATCTACGTATTGTTAGGCTCAGCATAAATTTGGTACTGTTTCCCCCCTTTCCATTTGATATAACAATTCTGGGGAATTGAGTGTTAATTTTGTATAATTTAGTAATGAAAACACCTGGGGATGACATTTGGTTTGAAAATATTTTATTCCTGATTCATTGTTACTGTTGCTTTTGTCAGGTTTTTAGTGTTTTTCTGATTCACTTTGGTAGGCTAATTAAAAGCAGCCAGAAATGATGTACAACTTATTTGTTTTTTTTTTTTTTTTAGAGAGCATATTATTTTTATTTCCCTTCATTTTCTCTAAGCTCTCAAATTAATATTTTATCACAGCAATTCTATCATATCTCAGATATCTGTTTTTCTCTACATGCTTTTATTTTTTATTTTTTTTTATTGTTGCTTACATTGTATTATGTAGTACAGTTTTATAGGCGCTGGGGATTCCCCCCACCCCTCCCATACCCCTCCCCCCATGGTGGATTCCTCCACCTTGTTGCATAACCATAGTTCAAGTTCAGTTGAGATTCATTGCTTGCAAACACATGCCTAGCATAAAGTTCAGCGTCTTATTGTCCAGATAAGTCCAGTGGCCTCTTGGGGAGACCTTCTATGGTCTGAAGATAGGTCTAACAGAGTAAAGATCCAGTCAGTTAAAAGCCCCAACAAGACCTCAGTATCAATATACAACATTATGGAATTAATTGACATAGTATTGGGTAAACAATATGTTAAAAATAATGCAAGTTCCCTTCCTCGAAACATCTGGGTTGAGACAGTATCAATGACAGGTTCAAAAAATAACCAACAACCAAACAAAAAATTACAGGTTAAATCAAGGCAAACATGTGGTATCTAATCTTTTGGGATTCGCTCATTTCCCTTAGCATTATAGTTTCCAGTTGTGCCCATTTAGCCACAAAGAACTGCATTTTGTTTTTTTTAATAGCTGAGTAGTATTCCATGGAGTAGATGAACCAAAGCTTTCTTATCCAATCTTCTGCTGATGGGCATTTCGGTTGCTTCCATGTTTTTGCAATTACTGATTGTGCTGCAATGAACATAGGGATGCATGTTGGTTTGTCGTGGAACAGGTGTTTTGGATATATTCCTAGGAGTGCTATTGCTGGGTCATATGGTATGCAGATTTTGAGTTGTTTGAGTGTTCTCCAGACTGATTTCCATAAAGGCTGTACCAATTTGCAGCTCCACCAGCAGCGGAGTAGGGTTCCCTTTTCCCCGCATCCTCGCCAGCAAGCATCGTTGGTGTTCTTGTTTATGTGGGCCAATCTTACTGGTGTTAGGTGGTACCTCATCGATGTTTTAATTTGGATTTCCCTTATTGCTAGGGAGCTGGAACATTTTTTCATATGTTTGTTTGCCATTTGGACTTGTTCCTTTGTGAAATGTTTGCCCATTTCCCATGCGCATTTCTTGAGTGGTTTGTTTGCTTTGGTTTTTTGGTTGTTTTGAAGTTCTTTGTATATCCTGGAAATTAGCCCCCTATCGCCTATATCGTGTGCAAAGATCTTCTCCCACTCTGTGGGTTGCTTTTTTACTTTGTTGATTGTTTCCCTTGCTGTACAGAAGCTTCTTAGTTTGATGAGGTCCCATTTGTTTATTCTGTTCTCAACTGCTATTGCTTTTGGTGTCCTTCTTAGAAAGTCGGGACCTACTCCTAGGTCTTGCAGGGTATTTCCTACATTTTCTTGCAAGAGTTTGAAGGTTTCTGGATGTAGGTTTAGGTCTTTTATCCATGTAGATTGGATCTTAGTGTATGGTGATAGATGTGGGTCTATTTTTTTGTTTCTACAGGCTATCAGCCAGTTGTCCCAACAACATTTACTAAAGAGGCCTTCCCACTTGCTTGAGTTGTCATTGGTCTTTTTGTCAAAGATTAATTGGCTGTATTTGTGTGGGTTCCCTTTTGGTGCTTCTATTCTATTCCATTGATCTTCCTTTCTGTCTTTGTGCCAGTACCAGGCTGTTTTGATAACCACTGCTCTATAGTATGTCCAGAGGTCCGGGATTGTGATTCCTCCTGCTAACTTCTTATTTTTCAGGATGGTTCTAGCTATTCGTGGTTTTTTGTGTTTCCAGATGAACTTTTGAATCATTGTATCCAGTTCCGTGAAGAATGTTTTGGGCAATTTGATTGGAATTGCGTTGAAAATGTAGATTGCTTGTGGTAGTATAGACATTTTAATGATATTGATTTTGCCTATCCAGGAGCACGGGATGTTATTCCATCTTTTGAGGTTTTGTTCAATTTCCTTTTTAAATAGTTTGTAGTTTTCTTCGAATAGGTCTCCTACGCTTTTGGTTAGATTTATTCCCAAATACTTCATACTTCTCTCTGCTATTTTGAACGGTATCCTGTTGGTTAGATCTTCTTCCATCTTGGTGTTATTTGCGTACACTATGGCTGTTGATTTTCGTTCGTTAATTTTGTACCCCGCCACTCTGCCAAACTCTCGTATAAGTTCTAGCAGTTTCTGTATTGAGTCTCCTGGTTTTTCTATGTATAGGATTATGTCATCTGCATATAGTGAAAGCTTGACTTCTTCGTTTCCTATACGTATGCCTTTGATTTCTTTTTCTTGTCTTATGGCTTCTGCAAGTACCTCTAGGACTATGTTGAATAGCAGTGGTGATAGCGGGCACCCTTGTCTTGTTCCAGATCTCAGTGGGAAGGGTTCTAGCTTTTCTCCATTCAGTATGATACTGGCGTTGGGTTTTTCATAAATTGCTTTGATTATGTTGTGGATTTTCCCATCTATGCCTACTTTGGCTAGAGTTTTTAGCATGAAGAGGTGTTGGATTTTGTCGAAAGCTTTTTCTGCATCTATTGAAACTATTATGTGGTTCTTGTTTTGCTGTTTTTGGATATGGTTTATAACATTTATGGATTTCCGAATGTTGAACCATCCCTGCATTCCAGGGATGAATCCTACTTGATCCGGATGAATGATCTGTCTGATGATTTTTTGAATTCTATTGGCTAGGATTTTGTTGAGAATTTTAGCATCAATGCTCATCAGAGAAATAGGTCTGTAGTTTTCCTTCTCTGATGGTTCTCTGTCCGGTTTTGGGATTAAGGTGATGTTGGCTTCATAGAATGAGTTTGGGAGGGTTGCTTCCTCCTCTATTGTTTTGAAGAGCTTGTAGAGGGTTGGGGTTAGTTCTGTTCGGAATGTTTTGTAGAATTCTGTAGTGAAGCCGTCTGGGCCTGGGCTTTTTTTCGTTGGGAGATCCTTGATGACTGTTTCAATCTCTACCTCGGTTATGGGTTTATTTAATTCTGCAGTTGCCTCCAGACTGAGTTTTGGTAAGTGGTGGGAGTCCAAGAATTTTTCTATTTCTTGGTGGTCCTCAAAATTGTGGGAGTACAGTTCTTTGTAGTAATTTCTAATTATTTTCTTAATGATTGCAGTGTCTGTTGTTATGTTGCCTTTTTCATCTTTAATGCTATTAATTCTCACTTTCTCTTGTTTTTTTTTTTGGTCAGTCGGGCCAGTGGAGTGTCTATTTTGTTTATTTTCTCAAAAAAACAACTTTTTGATTTGTTGATTTTATGTATAGTTTTTTTGATTTCTATTTGGTTTATCTCCTCCCTTGTTTTGATGATTTCTTGTTTCCTATTGTGTGTGGGGCTCTTCTGCTGCTGTTTTTCCAGATCCTGGAGGTGTGAGGTTAGTTCCTGTATTTGGCGTCTTTCTTGGGCCTTGACATGGGTTCCGATTGTGATGAATCTACCTCGTAGCACTGCTTTGGCGGTGTCCCACAAGTTTTGGAATGTTGTATCAGAGTTTTCATTGGTTTCCATAAATTTTTTGATCTCATCTTTGATTTCTTCTCTGACGCAATGTTCGTTTAATAGCATATTGTTCAATTTCCAAGAATGCCTATACTTCCTGGGGAGTTTTGAGTTGTTGATTTCCAGTTTCATCCCATGGTGGTCTGAGAGGGTACATGGTATGATACTAATGTTTTGGAAGTTGTTTAGATTCGCTTTATGTCCTATCATGTGGTCGATTCTGGAGAAGGTGCCATGCACCGCTGAGAAGAATGTATAGTCTGTGGCCTTAGGATAAAAAGTTCTATATATGTCTACTAAGTCCAGTTGTTCTATTGTTTGTGTGAGCTCTGTTGTTTCTTTGTTGAGTTTTTGTTTCGTAGACCGGTCCATTGTTGTTAGAAGTGTGTTGAGATCGCCTACAAGAATTGTGCGGGTGTCTATATCTTCCCTTAAGTCTGTAAGTAATTGCTTTACGTAACTAGGTGCATTAAGATTCGGTGCATAAACATTAATGATGGTGATTGCTTCTTGATGGATCATTCCTTTCACCAGTATAAAATGGCCTTCCCTGTCTCTTTTGATGTTAGTTAGAATGAAATCTATCTCGTCTGAAATTAGGATAGCTACCCCAGCTTTTTTTTCTCGTCCATTAGCGTGAAATATCTTTTTCCATCCCTTCACTTTCAGTTTCTTTGCATCCTTTCTGGTTAGATGCGTTTCTTGTAGGCAACAGATGGTTGGGTCTTGTTTGATGATCCATTCTATTAATCTCTGTCTTTTGATTGGTGAATTTAGACCATTTGTGTTGAAAGTAAAAAATTGAGAGGTTGCAATTTTGCCCTGCCATGTGTTTGTGTTGTGTGTGTGTTGTTGCCTATGTAATTGTCTTGTTTGTGCGGCCTTTAGTTTGGAGACCTTCTTATTTGCCAACTTTGTTTGTGATTTGCCTCCTTTTTGTCCGGGACTAGCGCATTTCTAAGGAGACTTTGCAGGGCTGGTTTTGTGTAGACATATTCTTCTAGTTTTTCTTTGCTATTGAAGTATCTGATTTCGTTCTCAAATACAAATGAGATCTTTGCTGGGTAGATTATTTTTGGTTGACAGTTGTTTTGTTTCAGGACTTGGAAGATCTTTGTCCATTCTCTCCTTGCTTATAGGATCTCTTCGGAGAAGTCAGCAGTGATTCTGATGGGTTTTCCCCTGTATGTGATCTTTTCTCTACTTCGTACTTGTCTCAGGATTCCTTCTTTGTCTTCATTGGAGTAGAACTTGAGCACCGTGTGTCTGGGTGAAGATCTCTTTGGATCATGTCTGTTGGGAGTTCTCTGTCCATCCTTTATGCGGGGTGGATTCGTGTTCCAAGTGTTTTGGAAGTTTTCCTGTATAATTTCATCAAGCACTGCTTGCATCCCAGATTCTCTTTCTACTCCCTCGGGGAGGCCGATGATCCGAATATTCAATTTTCTAAGGTAATCCTTCATCTCTTGCATCATTTTATTAGTTTTGCTGAGGTTTGTCTCCAGCTGTTTAATTCTCTGGGCACCTTCATTTTGTGTGTCTTCTGTTTCAGAGAGCCTTTCCTCTGCCACATTTATTCTGTTGATGAGGCTTTCAATCTTATTATCTTGGGCATCCAGTTTGGTTTTGATTTGTTGTATTTCGGTGATTATGCGGTTCTGGAGGTCTTCCAGCTTTGTGTCCACGTCTCTGAGAAATTTTAGCATTATTTTTTAAAATTCCTTGTCTAGTAACACTTCCATGTCTTCATCTCGTATCACCGATATTGATAATGGCTTTTGGCCCTTGTTTGGTGGGGTGCTGGCTCTTTCATCTGGAGCACAACTCTTTCTGGTGGTTTTTCCCATTGCGTTGATGTATTTTTGGTGAGGCCAATGGACCCGTGTGTTGAGGGGCTGTCAGGTGCTTTCCTGTAGAGATTGGAGCCTGCAGGTGTGGTGTTGCAGGGCGTGGTAATTTTCAAGGCACCGTTGGTGCGTTCTCAGGGCCCGGGGCTGTAGAGCACCACCTTGGGGGCCCAGTGGATTCCAGGCACACTCTGGGCACCTCTTCTACAGGTGTGACACCCCAGGGAGTGGAGGGATGGAGGCGCTCTCTCGGTGTGCCCCCTTCACGGGAATCCACAGGGCGTAGAAGGTTTTATGTGCTTTCTCCCTGCGTTCTCCGTGTCAGGGACTGCAGGGTTTTTCAGAGCCCACCTGGTGCGTCTCCCACACACGGGACTGTGGGTGAGGCACTTTCCAGGCGTGGCTCTTGTGCAGTGAATCCACCACTCATGGTGTGTGGGTGTTCAGAGCCCCCGCTCCCGTGTGGCTCCCCCACACAGGCCCTTAGCGGAGGAGTGGCCCAGGCGCCCTGTTATAATGATTTCACGGCAGGTTCACGCCGTGTCAGTGTGGTGCAGGGGGTTTTCAGAGCTCTCCTGGTGGGTCACCCACGCTCAGAACTGCGGGGTGGGAGGCGAGAAGTGAGCAGTTCACACTATGGGAGTGGTACCTGCGTGTCAGGGACACACAGCGCTACACTTCCCAAAACTCAGAGCCCTCCTGGCACCTGACAGCTGTGCTGTGGAGGCGGCTTCTGCAGGCGGGACCGCCCAGCCCGCTCGCGGCAGCGTTCAGAGTCCTTCTGGTGTTCTCGCGCACCCACCAGGTAGGGTGTGGGGGTCTCCAGACCCTCGCCAGCAGCCTCTGCGCACCGAGACGCACCGGCCCCCTCAGCGCAGGAACATCCGAGGCGCCTTCCCGGGGCCCCTTCAGCCACTAACACCACTGTGCGTAGTTCCCAAGGCACCGACCCGACAGTTTCAGGCTGCCTGCCCGGAGTTCTCAGAGGATGAAACCTCAGCAGGTGTTGAGGAATGCAGAGGCTGTTATGTTAATCCTTTGCTCACCAAAGGTCCGGCTGTTGCAGTCTGCCTCTGCTGCTCTCCGCCAGCGACGTTCCCTCCGATTTCCCTGTCTCCGAGCTGGCCGCGTCTCCCATCAGGCCGTTTTCAAAAGTGACTCAGCAGGTCTGGAGTGGGATGTCGGTTTCTCTACCTTTGCCCTGCTCCGTTCTCGTTGTTCTTCCGAGTTGTGTGGATCTTTTTGGCTCCACACCTTGCCATGCATGTGCCAGGATTTCATATGGGTGACAGTTCTAACCCAAGCAGCCGCACATCCCATCCAGCTCCCTGCTTGTGGCATGGGAAAGCAGTGGTGGATGGCCCAAAGCCATCCTGTGTGGGAGACCTGCAAGCAGCTCTGTCCTCCTGGCTTGAAATGAGCTCAGCTCAGGCCATTGTGTCCACTTGGGGAGTGAATCAGCAGATGGAAGGTTATCCTCTCTGTCTCTCCTCCTTTCTGTGTAGCTGACTTTCCAATGAAAGTAAATAAATTGGTTGTGACTTTGCGCAGCATCAGATAGCAGATGCTGGCACTGGTGGCTAATCTGTCAAGTTAAATTACAGAACCATCTGGAAAGTGCATGATGCGGGAGTGGGAGTGGCCTAGGAGGAATGGAGTGGGCACCTCCCTGTTACCACTCTCACTGGAGAGCATGAAAACCAGGACAGGCGTAGGGTTGGCTGGATCGAATGGCACCCAGCAGCATGAGTGTGGGCTGGATAGTGGAGCTGGTTAGGTTGAATTAGGCTTCAGTGCTCATTGACATGTATGAGAGCTGAATGGGTTTTGGGACAGACTGACTAGTCTGCTGTATATACTGGCAAGTAATGGAACAGGTCAGGGGCCGGGCCTGGTGGGGCTTATTGTGGGATGCTCTGACTAGGCTGCACCTCCCATTGGTTTATGTGAGGGCTGAGTGTAGAATCCACAGATTGACATAGTCCACCTTAGAGTCTCTGTCCTCTGTGCTCGGCAGAATCAGGCTGGACTGCAACACCTGCTGGTTCCAGTGGAAGATCAGACTGGAAAGAGAAGTGACTCAGCAACTGCAACCACCAGTTGGTTGAGGTGATGGGGCTGTGCCAGGCCCTGTATTTGCAACTATACACAAGAAACCAGTCCAGGATCACCTCAGTCAAAGTTTCTTTTGTGATCTCCCCAACTGGACTACCAGACTCAGAACCCTACCCATGAACAGAAGTGCAGGTTCCATGGTATGCCCTGGAGTGTAAGTGCCAGAGCCTAGCCTCCTCAGAGGCTCAGACGGAGCAGTGGAGGGCATAACCAGGTACACATGGAGGATATGGCAGTCTATCGGAACCTGCAGAGCATACCTGGCACCACAACAGGACAGAACAAATCAATCAACTACCCCAGCTACATGTTGGCAGTGAAAACCTGGGCAAACAGAGACTCTAAGGTGGACTATGTCAATCTGTGGATTCTGCAGCTATTTCTTCATGCTTGGAATGGCAAGATTGGCAGCAATCCATAACTGTTGAACTATCAAAACCACTTGAGCAAGACCCTTGGAGCATGTCCCACATCAGGGACCTAGGATGGGTGGGAGGCTGAGTGGGGCTTCTCCCTTTATCTCCCCATTTACCCCAGATACAGACAATAAGAATGTGGAAATAATAGTCTTACCCACTTTTAAGAAAAAACAAAGAAACCAACAAAAAATAAAATAAAAAAGGAAAGAAATACAGCAGCCAGGACTTAAGGTGGCTCTACATGGGAAGTTCATTTCACAAGTAGTGGCAGAACCCACTTTGTCACAGACAGCCCTGATCCACTGTGCTTCTGTGATAGAAGTTTTAATATGTTCTTTTTGATGTTATGTACTTGAGCCTACTTTTTCTTAATGTATATAAAGGTTTATTGATTTTGTTTTTCTTTTAAGAAAAATGAATGAATGTTTTATCTTCAGTATTGCTTGGTATAGTTTATTCATTTCTTCATTAATCTGTATTTTGAATTTCCTTTTTCTACTCGTAGACTTCTTTTCCTGGGACTTGCAGACTAGTACTTAGGTTAGTTATTTGATATTTTTGTTGTTGTTCAGGTGTTGGCCATGTAAAGTGAAAACTTTAGATTTCTATATTTCTCTGATGACAGTTGGTTCTGTCTTATTGGCAATAGGCAGTATAGTTAAAGAGTTGGCTTTGGTTGCCATAAAAACATAGTATAGAGTGTATATTTTGAATTACAATGCATTTCTTATGTTTCTTTCTTACATTTTTTTTAAAGATTTATTTTATTTTTATTGGAAATGCGGATATACAGAGAGGAGAGACAGGAAGATCTTCCGTCTGATGATTCCATCCCCAAGTGAGCACAACGGCCGATGCTATGCCGATCCAAAGCCAGGAGCCTGTTCCGGGTCTCCGACGTGGGTGCAGGGTCCCAAAGCTTTGGGCTGTCCTCGACTGCTTTCCCAGGCCACAGGCAGGGAGCTGGAAGGGAAGCGGGGCCGCCAGGGTTAGAACCGGCTCCCATATGGGATCCTGGGAGTGCAAGGCGAGGACCTTAACCACTTGCACCACTGCGCCCGGCCCTTACATTTTATTTTGATGCAGTTTACACAGTTGAGAAGGGTGCACACATGCACATGAGGACCCTTATTCAGCTAGGAAGGATGGAGAGATGCGGGAAAGTGGATGAGACCTTTGTTTCCAAATTTTGTTCTTCCTGTGTCTGGGGCATGGGGAAGAAGGAGAGAAGCCACTGCCAGAATCCCCACAATAGAACCATAGTTCATCTTATTTTCCAGGGTCCCCGCTGTGCAGCATGCTCTGAGGGTTCTGTTCAAGTGGTTTCCATAAGTATTCCTTCCCAGTTACATTACTTGACATAGTCCATATTAAAATCTGCATTCATCCAGATCTTTGGTGTAAATATTTGGCTGGGGTAGTTGACCGATTTGTTCTGCCCTCCTTCCTCTTCTATGACAATACATGTCCTCTGCAGGCACAATGAACTGCCATGTCCCCCATATGCATGAGAGCATGCTGTCCACTGCTCCATCTTCAGCAACTGTAGAGAACCAGTTGTGATATATGCATGCCAAGGTCAGAGTAGAGATCTCACGTTTCTCTGCATTGTTGGGGTTCTGAATACGTCGGTTCAGTTGAATGACCCCTAATGAAATTTTATCTGAGGTGATCCCAGACTTGACTGCTGTGTGCACTTGCCAGTCCAGGGTCCAGTTCAGTGTGTCACCCACATGAGCCTGTGCATATACTGGTAGTTGCAGTTGCTGGATCAGTTTTGTCTCCAGTCCATTCTGTTATGCAAAACCAATGGATGCTGTGGTGAAGCCCAACCATGCCCATCTTGCACTTGGCACTCACGTACACCGGTTGGGAACTGCATCCCAATCACAGTGACATCCAATATCTCATACTAGGCCTGCCCCCACCATGACTCCTGTATGCATTGTGTGCAGCAGACTGCTGTGTGCTGCAGTCTTAACCAGTGTGTCCCATTCCCAATCCCAGTATCCATGAGTGTCAGTGGGTTCCATGGTCATATGTAGCTCAGCCCTTTACAGCTCCTAGCTCTTGAGCAAAGCAGTGGAAATTGCAGTTGCTATCGTATATTCCCCACAGGATCTGTCCCCAGACTTGGTTCTTTGGATGCTTGTCAGTGTCATGGCCCAGCCTAATATTATCTGCCCCTTCTACAAACCTCACTGGCAGTAGTGTGACCTTTCCCTGCCAGCAGCCACACCACCCACCCGTACCTTTACTACCCACCAATGGATGGTGGTTGGTGGCAGTCCATGCTAACCAGCCCAGCTCAGGTCTCCCATATTGGTGGGTGCATTAGTCTGACCCAGAAAGATCCTATTGGCCTCTCCAAACCACTAGGTATTGGCGCCCTCATTTACCTGCAAGTACGGTTGTTTTGTCAGTAGAAGTCCGTCAGCAGTCATTCCTCACCTGCAACATACTCCTTCAGTGGTCCTGCCTCTCACATCCCCGTACCCCCTTCCCTGAGCAATCCACAGTCCCTGCACCTGGGAGTGCATGGGTTCCACAGCCTAGTCTTCTGAAGCCCAGTCTAACAGTGGGGTGGTGTGCTGGCCTGGAGCACTGCCCACCCCTTAGGTTTCCAAGCTCCTGGCATGTGTGCTTGCCTGAGACCTTGTCTCATCATCAAACCAAGATCCAGCCCACTCAAAGTTCTGCAACCCAGTCCACCAGCAGACCATGCCAGCAAGCTAAGCAAGGGCTCTCTCCTCCCCTCCTCCACATCTCCTGGGACCAAGCACGTGAGAAAATCTCCAGGATTGTTTTGCCTGCATGGGCATGATCCTCTAGGGCCTTGAATGCCCCCATCAGTGCCATCCTCTGTCACTCTGCAAGCCTGCTCGGCCAAACCCGCAGAAACCCACTTGATTGGTGTCAGTTCAAAGGTGGAGGATGTCAGACACCCATCTTATGGTTCTAATGATCAAAAATTTAAGAGCAAGATGATAATAGGCTCAGCTTCTTCTGAGGTGTCTCTCTCTGACCAACTCACAGCCTCCATCTTTCTATACCCTCACATTGTGTTTACTTTGTTCCTATGCATTCTTTTCTAAAGGAAACCAAGTCAGTGTGCGACAGGATTTCACAGGGTATTACTTGCTGCTAATTAACTCCTTTTCTTATTTTTTTTTTAATTTTTAATAGGCAAGGACAGATTTCCAGAGAAGAGAGCAGAGTGAAAGATCTGTTAGCTGCTGGGTCACACCCCCAAGTGGTTGCAGCGGCCAGACCCAAGCCAATCCAAAGGCAGGAGCCTAGAGCTTCTTCCAAATCTCCCTTGCAGGTGCAGGGTCCCAAAGCACAGGGCCATCCTCTACTGCTTTCCCAGGCCACAAGCTGGGAGCTGAAAGGGAAGTCAAAAAATCATGACAGAATCTGGCACCCACATGGGATCACAGCACATGCAAGGCAAAGACTTTAGTGACTAGGATACCAGGCAGACCAGCTAATTAGATTGTTAAGTGCCTAAAGTAGAGGCATATTGGTGGTCTACCCTTTGTGATACAAAACATTGGGAGACACATTTCTGTCCTTAGCAGTTGGAAGAATGCTGTAATTTGCACAAAAGGCAACGACCATCTCTGAAAAGGATATGGTTTAAATTAGTGTTATGATTGCCCTTAATTTCATTTAATTAATTTATTTCTGTACATTTGTTGGTTTTTTGCTCGTTAGATTTATTTAGTATATTGTAAAGGCAGGCTTATCTATTCTTATCTTAGACTTAGCTACATATCTATTTATAGATAGATAGATAGATAGATAGATAGATAGATAGATAGATAGATAGATAGATATAGAGCAGAGAGAATAATGCAGTGTGTGTGTGTTAGGGGAGAAACCCAGTGACATCACAGGTGGTTGTTATTTTAAAGATTTGTTTTTGTTGTAAAGTCAGGTTTACAGACAGAGGAGATAGAAAAATCTTTCATTCCCTGGCTCTCTCCCCAAGCTGCAGCAACAGCAACAGCCAGAGCTGAGCTGATCCAAGGCCAGGAGCCAGGAGCACCTCCAGGGTCTCCCACCCAGCAGTTGTTCCTAACACCAGATGTACTGTGAACTTCACCTTGTTGCTTGAACTCTTGATCTTTGCAGTCTGGATGTTGCTTCGGAACAGCTATGTGTGTGTGTGTGTTGGGGTGCCTTTTTGCTTGATGTGACTGTTTTCATGCCTTCAGTGATCAGAAAGTAGTGTAAAGATGGGATTAAAATGAAATTTTAATAGTGGAAGTTCATCTCACATTGCCACTTACTGATTATACATATTGGACGGTAAACAGGGTGAAGAATACAGACATACAGAGGCCACGTTCAAGGACTACCTGTTTTTGGATTTTTTCCATGGGAAGCCAGAAAGCAAGCAGGTACTAGGGAGGCCCAGGGTTGGAGTGCAAGAGTGAGGGAAGCACAGGACCAGAGGATTGACCCCCTCCATATCATGACCCTTTATGAGGCATTGTGAGGGGAGGGGTTTACAAAACTATGCAATTCCACCCCCTCTCAGGTTCCAGGTGATGATAAATGAGCATCGCAGGAGGGCTCTGTTATAGCAAGATACTGACTGAACAAGCTTGGCAAGTAATTATTTGGTTTGGTTTGGTTTCTAAGTAGATGTTACTTAGCTTGTCCTGTACTGCATCCCTCTGGAGTAGGGGTGGGTGTGGCTGAAGCATACAAAAGAGAAAGGAAAAAGCTTAAGCCTTGGAAAAACTGCAGTTTCAAGCAGAGTAAGAGGGAGGAGGAGGGGGAGAAGTGGTTGTGGTCACTCAGATTCTCAGTGAGGAAAGCTAGATAGGGAACTTCAGACAGAGGAGGGTGAAGGAAGGAGTGAGATGTGAGAAGTAGGTGGAGCACAGTGTGATTTAGAAAGAGGGGAGAGGGTGGAGGGAAATATTAATTATTGGTCAGAGTAAAAAATACCGCTGTACAGGCATCTGGCTTATGCTGTAGGCACAAGGAATATCCAAGTGGCTGCAAAAGCCAAAGCTGAGCTGAACCTAACCTAGGAGCCAGGAATTTCTTCTAGATTTCCAGTGCTGGTAAGATTTCCAAGGTTTTGTATCATCTTCCACTGCTTTCCCAGGCCACAAGCAGGGAGCTGTGTGGGAAATGGCGCCACCAGGACAAGAAAAATTGCTCCAATGGGATCCATGCTAGTGTAAGGCAAGGTCTTTTAGCCTCTAGGCTGCTGTACCAGGCCGAAATGATAGATTCCTATAATGACAAAATACAAGGATGAACACAGGTCACACTCATGTGAGGTGTTGAAAAGCAGATAACCTATAGTCCCTGAAACAAGATCAGAGATATACAAATCCAGGCCTAGCTACAGGCATATATGGCTTGAGACATGAGGAGGCAGACAAGGCTTGTGTAAGTTTCTAAGACACAGGAAGAAATACAGAACGTGTCACATAAAGCAGCACAGTAGTTGGGGATCCATTTATAGTCTCAAGGTTGTGTTTCCTTGTGTATACTGAAAACCAGCCATTGTGGCAATCCATTAACAACATGATCAAAAATTAAGGTTCTGACACAGTGGCTCAGTAGCTAAATTCTTGGCTTGCATTCCTGGGATCATATATGTGCACCAGGTCATGTCCCAGCCGCTTCACTTCCCATCCAGCTCCCTGCTGTGGCCTGGGAAGGCAGTAGATGATGTCCCAAAGCCTTGGGAGCCTGCACACACATGGAATACCTGGATGAGGCTCCTGGCTTCAGATCAACTGAGTTCTGGCTATTGTGTCCACTTGTGAAGGGAACGAGCAGATTCAAGCCTTTTCTCTCTGTCTCTCCTTCTCTGTGTAAATCTGTCTTTCCAATAAAAAACTAAGTCCCAAATTAAAGTAGTGAAAGTCATTAAGAAAGAAATGCTATGTAAATGATCAATTTCAGGAATATTAACATAATTGTTCATAAAACTTGTAATTTTTCATGAGATTATGAGAGGATTTTCTGAAATACTAAAGAATAAGATGTTTTAAAACAGGGCCGGGGTAGTAGCCTAGTGGCCTAGGTCCTTCCCTTGTACACACTGGGATCCCATATGAGTACTAATTGCAGCAACCCTGTTTCCCATCCATCTGCTTGTGACTGGGCAGCTATTGAGGATGGCCCCAAGACTTGAGACCCAGTATCCACGTGGAGACTGGGAAAGGCTCCTGGCTCCTGGCTTCAGACTGGCACAGGTCCAGCCATTGTGGCCACTTGGAGAGTGAATCACTGGAAGGAAGATCTTCCTCTCTCTTTTTCTCCTCCCCTCTCTATAGCCTTGGGACCCTCAACTCTGAACCCATGTGGGAGACCTGGAAGAGGTTCCTGGCCTAGCCCCAGATCGGCTTAGCTCAGTCATTTGCGGTCATGTGGGGAGTGAATCATCGGACAGAAGATCTTCTCTCTGTCTCTCCTCCTCTCAGTATATCTGACTTTATAACAAAAACAAATCTTAAAAAAAAAAAGTTTAAACACTATGAGAGTAGAAAAAATACAGAGCAGGAAATGAACATAAGTAGGAGAAATGAGATTGAAGAGATTATATTTTCTAATATTCTTCAGTTCTGCATTTTTTAAAGATTTATTTTATTCTTATTGGAAAGGTGGATATACAAAGAGGAAAGACAGAAAGGAAGATCTTCTGTCCAATGAATCACTCCATAAGCGGCCACAACAACTGGAGCCGAGCCAATCTGAAGCCAGGAGCCTCTTCCGGGTCTCCCACATGAGTACAGGCTCCCAAGGCTTTGGGCCATCCTCAACTGCTTTCCCAGGCCACAAGCAGGGAGATGAGTGGGAAGCAGGGGCAACAGGGCTCTAATCGGAACCCATATGTGATCCCCATGGATGCAAGGCACTGACCTAAACCACTACTCTGTCGAGCCAGTCCCTCAGAATTGAATTTCAAAAATTGAAATGAATTAATAGGAAAAAATGCCAATATAAATAAGAAAGTTCGAAAATGTGATGAGCATTCAATGAGGTGTGTCTGCAGACATATTTATCAGTGCCCACACTTGAACATGAAGTAGACAGGAAAGGAGAGGCCAGGAGGTGGACTGATGTGAGAGGCGACAGCGGCCCCTGCTGTTGGAAGGCTCAAGCTGCAAGAGAGGAGGCCACTTCCTGCCTGAGGAGAAGCCCCGCCCTCACTCCCCCTCCCTTCAGAATCCTACCTCACTGCCCCTCCGCCCTTTGTGATTCTGATTGGCTGCGCATTGTGGAACCTGCTCACTTTTTGCGTTAGCGGTCCAATCAGGCGCGCCCAGGAAGCCCTGTGGCAGCAGGCAGGAGGTTGTTGTGGGCACCGCCATAGGCGCGTTGCTGGTCGTGCTGGTGGAGAGGCGCAGGTGGCTGAGCCAGTGCTGCCCTGTGAGCTCCCTCCCCGCAGGAGCCTGTGCAGGACACCCGACTGGTGAGAAGCTGGGAAGGGTGAGTGTGTGAGAGCATCTGCTGAGGCCCCGGGGCGGGCGGGGGCCAGGAGGGGACCTTGGGGTCCTCACTCTGCAGCACTGACCTTGAACACTAGGACTCACAGTGGAACCCATTGTGCAGTGAGGAGGGGGGAGTGCCCAGGGACAGTTCAACCTGCATGTTGGGCAGGATTTCCTTTTTTATTCTTTTCTTTTTTCTTTTTTATGCTTTTTAAATTTTTCCCTTTTTCTCTTTCTTTCTTTCTTTCTTTCTTTCTTTCTTTCTTTCTTTTCTTTCTTTCTTTCTTTCTTTCTTTCTTTCTTTCTTTCTTTCTTTCTTTCTTTCTTTCTTTCTTTCTTTCTCTCCCTTCCTTCCTTCCTTCCTTCCTTCCTTCCTTCCTTCCTTCCTTCCTTCCTTCCTTCCTTCCTTTCTCTTCTCTCTTGGTCTCTCTTTTTCTGTTTCTTTCTCCTTCCTGCCTTCTTCTTTTCTTCCTTTTTTTTTTTCCACTTTAGTACAATTAAAAAAAAAAATTGGTCCTGATTTTGAGTTCAGAAACAGCATCTCCAGCCCTCAGTCCTCAGTGAAGCTCCTCCTAAGGGTCTGGGGCAGTTTTCTTGTTGCTGACACCAGACCAGCACAGACTCCAGCAGGTAGAACAAACAGCCTTGTTTTGCTCAGAGTTTTGCTGCAAGGTTGAGGGGCAGCATGTGGTGCTGGCGTTGTGCTTGGCAGAGGCCTGGGGTGGCACAGCGACCTTGTAGACAAGCCAAGGGAGTGCACGGGGACTCAGGCAAAGGGGCTTCTCTAGAAGAACCTGAGGAAGGAGCTGTGAAGGCAGCACTACTGATTTATCCTGATGGCTTCTGGTATGTTGTCACCCATTCCCTTAAGTTCTCACAATTGGGATCAAATGTCCCCATGAGTAGTAGAGGGAATAAGTCAGGTTGAGCAGAGAGCATGAAGGCAGGGAATAAATCTCTGAATGTCCAGAACTCTTGCCTCAATGCCAAGTGCTGCTCTCTGCCCTGAAAATCACACCAGGAGTCACTATTTCCTCCAAGATACAATTCAGTAAGTTGTCTTTTTTTCTGTCTCACAATGAGCATTAGCTCTTTAGAAGAACTGTTTGCCGTGAACAGTAGGTGTGGGAGAATGGCGACCTGACACAGCACAGGAAGGCATCACTGCCCTGTGTGGGTGTGTGTGACAGTGGTTTAGATGACATTGGGACTCCTGTGTCTCCATCAGAATGCCTGGGTTTCATTTTTGTGCAAATGCAGTGTGCAGCTACTGCCCATGCTGGGAGGCAGCAGGCAGTGGCTTGGGTACCAGTGTGAAAAAAATGACTTATTTTCAGTCTTGTGACTGTTACAGGCATGTGGAACGTGAGAGATTGGATGAAAAAGCCTGCCTGTAAATAAGAAGAAAACTAAATTACCTGTTAGAAACTCCTCAACCTTCAATCTCCTATTGAAATATTTACATGGTCCTCACTACACTCTTTTTGATTTTTTGAGTTTCAAAAAACTTTGCAACAAATAAACATGGCTATTTTATCCTGGCTCACTCATTCCCCTGAAAGATAGCAGTAGATTGGGGATGCTATTCAGAGTGGCAGCTGATGCCCTAAAAGTGGAGGGCATCTGTTTTTTCTATCTAGTTTGTATAGCTAATCCCTTGGAATATTAATATTTTCTTTACCCATCCAGAGCTCCATTCCTTGGTGACATATTAATATCATCTAAAGAAATGATTGATGTGCTCTGGGTTCTCTGAGCCTTGGCTCCCTAGGGAGTAAAAGCTTGGCAAGGCCCAGGTAAATCTATGGCACACAGGATTTGGGATACACAGCAGTTCCATTCTGTATCCACAAGTTGGTTTAGTCAGAGGATAATTTGTACCAACAAAGAATCTTTGTGAAGTTAAAATTTTGGTGGCCTAGAGCACTCATCAATTTGAGAGTATATTTGTAACTGGTTTCATAAGTTCTTCTAGTGAATATTTGCAGAGGTCTAATTCTGGTGGTAGAAAGGGTTAATGTGAGTGTTTTTGTTTTAAAAAAAGGTTAGTATAATTTGTGCCTAATGTCTGGGATAGAATTTTTTTTAAATTTAATTTCATTTTTTTTAAAGCAGATATACAGAGAGGAGGAGAGACTGAGAGGAAGATCTTCTGTTCATTGATTCAGTCCCCAAGTGACTGCAAAGGCCTGAGCTGCACTGATCCAAATCCAGGAGCCCAGAGCCTCTTCTGGGTCTCCCACATGGATGCAGGGTCCCAAGACTTTGTGCTGTCATCCGCTGCTTTCCCAGGCCAGTGGCAGAGAGTTGAATGGGAAGCTGGTTCGTCAGGAGAAAAATCGGCAGCTACATGGTATCTCGGTGCATGCAAGGGGAGGAATTTACCTGCTAGGATAATGTACTTGGCCCCTTGATAGGTTCTTAAAGGTGACAAAAGATCAGAAAGAGCTGACACCTGCTGTCCACTAACATTATCCTGCATCTGTGTATGGAGAGTGAGCTTTGACCCTGAGGCCTCCTTAATTGCAAATGATGAAATGATTGAATTGTGTTGTGATGAGTTCCGGGTCTCCCACCAGGGGTGCAATGTCCCAAGTCTTTGGGCCGTCCTTGACTGCTTTCCCAGGCCACAAGCTGGGAGTTGGATGGGAAGTGGAGCTGCTGGGGTTAGAGCCACGTCTATATGGGATTCCGGCGTGTTCAAGGAGAGGACTTTAGCAGCTAGGCCACGCTGCCGGGCCCTGTTTTTAAAGTTTTAAAAATGTTTCCCGGAAAGTCAGATTTAAAGAAATGAGGAGAGACAGAGATACAAATCTTCCATCTGCTAGTTCACTCTCCAAGTCACTGCAAAGGTCAGAGCTAAGCTGATCTGGAGCCAGGAGCCTTTTTCATGTCTCCCACACATGTGCAGGGTCACAAGACTTTGGGCCATCCTCAACTGCTTTCCCAGGCCATAAGCATGGAGCTAGGTGAGAGGTGGAGCAGCCAAAACATAACCCATCACCCCTATGGGAAATCGGTGCATGCAGGACAAGTACTTGAGCCACTAGGCTCCCGTGCTGGGCCCAGTAGTGAGAATTTTTATTAAATTAGTCTTCCAACACTTAAGTGTTTGTGAAATACTAGTGAGTGCCCACCATTCTGAAATTCAGATACAGGGTAGTGGGATAAAAGTTGGCTATACCTGAGGTTTTCATTTTTGTGCATTTTGTAACAGTGCCTGTAACGTAGAGGAGATGCCATTTCTGTATGTGGAATGAAGGAATGAACTCTGTTTATTCTAGGGTCTTTTACTCGTTGTTTCTGTGGAGAAATATGGGCATGAAACTGTTAAGTAGAAACAAGCAAACAGGCCCAGCACGATAGTGTAGTGCTTAAAGTCCTCATGTTGCATGCTCGGGATCCCATATGGTCGCCAATTCTATCCTGGCGGCCCTGCTTCCCATCCAGCTCTCTGTTTGTGGCCTGGGAAAGCAGTTGAGGACAGCCCAAAGTCTTGGGACCCTGCACTCACATGGATGACCTGGAAGAGCTCCTGGCTCCTGGCTTCATATTGGCTCAGCTACAGCTGCTGTCCATTGGGGAGTGAACCGTCTGTTGGAAGATCTTCCTCTCTGTCTCAACTCCTCTCCATATATCCACCTTTCAATAAAAATAAGTAAATCTTAAAAACAGAAACAAGCAAACAAACAACAACAACAAAAAAAACAAAACAGGAAATGCAGGAACAACACTGGGATTTCAAAAGCCTGTCTTTCTAAGTGGCTGCAGGCCACATGGTAGAGCCCAGTTGGATAAGTTCTTAAACAGTACAAGTAATCCCTAAGACTTTGGCCCTTGGAATATATCTACTTTGCTTAGCTCATGGTCAACAAAATAACATAGGTCAATACTTCAACATTGTTTATGAAGAAGATAATAATGAGTTCATTTTGAATTTTATAAAAAGGTTTAGTTTATTTTGTATTGCAAATTTCCATATATAGAGAGAGGAGAGACAGAGAGAAATACCTTCCATCCAAAGATTCACTCGGCAAGTGACCGCAATGGCTGGTGCTGTGCCACCCCGAAACCAGGAGTTCAGATCCTCTTCTGGGTCTCCCACGTGGTTGCAGGGTCCCAAGGCTTGGGCCGTCCTCAACCTGTTTCCCAGGCCACAAGCTGGGAGCTGCATGGGTAGTGGGGCTGACAATTTAGAAGCTGCACCCAAATGGAATCCCAGCATGTTCTAGACAAGGACTTTAGCCACTAGGCCATGGCACCGGGCCACATTTTGCATTTTAATGCAGGCACATGAGGCAGTGTTTGGAAATTTATGTAAAAGGACATTATGAAAAACTGCATCCATTTCCATTTTTTATAAAGGCCTTTGTTTAAAATTTGAGTTTGTAAAAGATTTACTTATTTTTGTTGCAAAGTCAGAAATACAGAGAGGAGTAGACACAGAGGGTAAGATCTTCCATCCAATGATTCATGTCCCAAGCAATTGCAACGGCCAGGGCTGAGCCGATCCGAAGCCAGGAGCCAGAGCTTCTTCTGGGTCCCCCCATGGGTGCAGGATCCTAGGCTTTGGACTGTCCTCCTTTACCACCAAGATTAGAACCAGCACCCGTATGGGATCCCGGCATGTTCAAGGCCCAGAATTCTGCTGCTAGGCCGCTGTGCTAGGTCCTGAAATTTTAAATTTATTTTTGTATTTGGAATAACAGAGGGAAGGATAAGGAAAGGGGTCTTCCATGTGCTGTTTCACTCCCCAAACCAAATAGCTTCAATGGCTGAAACGTCCAGAACTTGAACCAGTGCTCCTATGGGAAGTGGGTGCCTCAAGCAGCCAGCAGCTCTATGTGGTGTGCACAGTGCCTGTCCCTGGAAGCACACATAAATAATAGGAAGAAAAGAGACTTAGGGCAAATCAGGCAGCAAGCCAAATACTCTATTTGCATTGTCTCATTAACCCTGCTCATAATCACATTACGTATTTGATGGTATCCCTAATTGCAATTAAAACAATGGAATTGCTTAATAAATTAGACAATTTACTTAACTTGTATATTATTAGAGTGGGAATTAAACTTCAGAGTACCTTACTGAAACCTTTGTCCCTCTCCTTGTCTGGTTTTTCTCTGCAGCAAAAGGAAGTGAAGCCTCATTTATTCTGCACATGCGGAAGTTTAAAATAATTGGGTTTATGAAAACAAACATGCGAAGTCCTCTCTGGCTTCTTAGAGAAACCCTGCAGCAGCAGTGGCCCTGTTAAGTAGTTGTCTCCTGTCTCCTCCTCAACCAGTTTAAGCAGTTTGGTTTGCTTGTATTTTGTTAAATCCAGGCCTTAGAGTTTGCAGCTGAGAAGTTCTTTGATTGCAGCTGTCTTCACTGAGGGAGTGGAGCCTGATGCCTGCCTAGAGTGCAGTGTGTTATAACATCAGATACTTTGCTCACTAAGTGATTTGCCACAGTCTGAGATTCTCTCCCATACAATTACCTCTTTTGTGCTGTGGCTTGTAATGGTGACCGGATGGCGCTGCAAACTTGCAGTCAGCCTGAAGGAATTGTTTTAGAGGAGCACACCAACTGTGGTGGTGAGGCTGGTGGAGCATTAGTAAAGATTCAGGTTATATAGAAGCTTTTGTTTTAGAACTTTCCTGAAAGACTCCAGTCATGGTGGATAGTGATGTGCACATCTGCCACAAGGGACAAACATATGTAACTGTTCTCCCATTGCATTGTTTAAAAAGTATTTTATCTTTTATTGCAAAGTAAGATATACATGGAGGAGGAGAGACAGAGAAGATCTTCCATCCGATGATTCACTTTCCAAGTGAATATAACTGCTGATGCTTTGACTATCCATAGCGGGGCCAGGAACTCTTCTGGGTCTCCCACGTGGTCCAGTGTCCCAAGGCTTTGAGCCATCCTCCACTGCTTTATGAGGCCACAAGCAGGGAGTTGACTGGGAAGTGAAGCTGTGGGGATTAGAACCGGCTCCCATATGCAATACTTAAGCATTCAAGATGAGGACTTTAGTTTTTAGGTCACCTCGCTGGGCTTTCTGCCATTGCATTTTGAGCTCTTTGGTTCAAAGTGTTTTCTTATCTGACAGACTCTCTACTAAATATACATATGTATGTAAAGAGAGGTTGAGAGGGAATGTTTTATGTTATTGATGAATACCAGTGACATCGTAAGTTTTGTTTTGTTTTCATTGAAAAGTGAAATATACAGAAAGAAGAAGAAAGATGGATATTCTCAATCCACTGGTTCACTCCCCAAGTGACAGTCACAGCTCTAGCCTAGCCTATCTGGAGCCAGGAGCCAGGAGCCTCTTCCAGGTCTCTCATATGGGTGCAGAGTTACAAGGCTTTTGCCCAACCATTACTGCTTTCTTGTGCCACAAGCAGAAGGCTAGAAGGCAAGTAGAGCTACTGGCACACAAACTGGCACCCATATTGGATCCCAGGCATGCCAGGCTAGGATTGAGCCACTAGGCTGTTGTGCTGGGTCCAAGCTGGTGTCTTTGATTCAGGGTCTTTACGTCAATCAGTTTGATGTTGTTTATTTCACCATTAAGATTCCCCGGAATCTTAACATATCATTTGATCTCTTTCTTAACTGACTAAGGCTTTTTGCAACCACTCTCTTTGTTGATGATGTTAATGGCCTCACTGCTTTGCTGTAATACCCCTGAGTTTTTGAAACAGTTGATAAGGCAGCTGATGGAAGATCTCTTTCCCTCTGTTACCATGCCTTTCCAATCAATCAATCTGCCATGCCTTCAGTGGAGGGTCTCTTGTCCCTGTGCTGTGACCTCCACAAAAGTGCAGGTGCCCACCAGCCTGGCCTGAGACAGGCAGAGAGGAGTGTGCAGCTGGTCCTGGGTCAAATCCTGCACTGGGTCACAGCAGGCTGTGGGATGAAGTCTTGCAGAAATGGAAGTAGAAGTTCATCTTGCAAGCGCACCAATAGCCTAAATGTGATGAATCTCCACATCCATCTACAGCAAAAGAACAGAGGAAACTACCCACGGGGAAGCTGGACCCCCCTCTTGAGACCATAGCCCAGACAGCACGTGGGTGGAGAATGGGAGCGTAGGAAAGGATGGAGGGAAACACCTTGGTCCCTGGAAGATTCTAGCCCCTGATTTCAGTGTGGGTGGCTGGAAGCAGGATCTACCCCTGGAAGAAACCAGTCCGCAATTTGGCCCTAGAGTAGCAGGTGTGGTGTACACGGGAGATGCATGGTGGATGCAGGGCAAATAAAGCTGGCTCTGGAGTGCCAGGCAGAAGAGGGGTTTGAAACTGATACCATGTCACTGTGCAAGTCAGCCTGGTCCTGGTGTACCAGGCAGGGCAGTGGGCAGGCTAGACCTGAGGGGACCCCAGCTGTGCCCCTCCTCGCAGGTCCTGGAGCAGATGTAGTGTGTGTTAGAGGCTGGTGGAGCACCTTCAGAATAAATCTGGTCCAAGAGCAGTGGACTGGATACCAGCTAAGTTGGCCTGGCCCTGGAGTAGCTTGCAGGCCTGCTGGGAATATAGAGTCGAATGGTATGAGAGATTTACCAATGCTAATGAGTAGCTAGCCTGGCCCTGGAATTGGCGGCTGGCGGTCGAGGACAGAGGGGACACTGCCCAAACTGCCTTGGCTCTCTAACAGCAGCTGTGGCCACAGATTGGATAGGCTAGATTCCCGTGGTGGCCAGCACGGCCAGCCTGTCCTTGTAGAAATGGGCAGGGTGGGAGTGCTAGATGTGCAACTGGCACAGGGGAAGCAGCAGGTGGGCCAATGTTGGGTCAGTTGGGGGTGCCGAGTGGTTGGGTGACTGCCTGTGCCTGGGGCAGCTGCCATGAGGCAAGTCAGGCTGGCTAGATAAGCTGGGGGTGCCGGGTTTGAGGCCTTGTTGGGGCAGCAAATGGTGTTGAGTGCTGTGGTAGTGGCGGTGGGGTGGGGATAACACTAGCTGAGCACACCTGGACTTGGAGAGGCTGGCAGGTGGGCTTGAGCCTGGGGTTGCCATCAAGTCATTCTGGTTTTGTGACAGCAAGCAGGCCAGCAGGGCAGTTGTGCTGGGTGTGTGGGGATGCTGGAAGGGCATGTGATCCTGAAGCAAGTGGTGAAGGGTGAGTTGGCCAGGGACATGGGGGTGTTGGCCTGACCCTGGAGCAGGCTCATGGGAGGTTGGTGCTGTAGGCATTGGCAGGAGTGCTGGAGGCACAGTGGGAGCAGGGCAAGCAGGCCTGTAGTTTCAGAAAGAGTGCAGTGCCTTTGGGATGGAGTGCATGTACACTGGCCCAGATGGTCTGTCCTGGCCTTGGAAGAGTGGGCATGTTGTCAGGCCAGACAATCAGAAGCACAGGGTACCAAGCGTGTCGGCAGGTTAGCAGTCCCAGTCCGGAAGTGGCTGGTTGGTCAGCAGCTATTGGAGGGAGCAGATTGCTGGCTGAATCAGCCTGGTCATCAGTTGCTGACTGGGCAGATGGACAGGCATGCTACAGGCATTTGTGGGGTTGATGGGATGGTGGCAGAGCCTTCCTTACCCTGGGGCATTTGACAAGTTGGCTGTGAATATAGAAAGTGACATCAGGGCCCATCTGATCTGGCAGTGACAAGGCTTGTCAGAACAGTGGTCAGAGTAGTCATGAGATCTGTCCCTGGAGTGGCAGGCAGAGCCACCAGAAGTAGCCTGAGGGAGCAATGACAGCCAGGCTAGATGCACAGGTTTTTCCTGCCCAGAAGAACTGTGCATCAAAGAGGCCTGGTGGCTAACAGGGCATGGTCTGAATTAGCATCTGGCAAGGTGGGAGGACTGGAGGCGCATGGCATGCTGTTTGATAGGGCCCAGGGCCAGAGGAAGGGTGCAGGGTGTGTGACGCTGGCTGAACCTGCTTAACCCTGTAACAAACAGTGAGCAGGGCTGCGCGGCCTGCGTGCTAGGGGTGCTGAGTAGGATGCACTGGCCTATGCGGCTTGGACAACATGGCCCTAGAGGGGATGGTGTGAGTGCTGGGGCCCGTGAAGCAACCTCTGAATACGCCTAGCCTTAGAACCTCAGGAGGGGGCTGTGGAGGAGGAAGGCATAGAAGGGCATGAAATACCAGCTGAGTCCACCTGACTCTGGAGTGACTTGCAGGCAAGCCGGGAACAAGGGGTTAGAGGGTGCGTTCTTAGCGAAGAAAACGGCAGGCAGGCTGGGGGCGCAGGGTATGCTGGCTGAATCAGCAGGTCCTTCAGCAATGGTGTATGAACTGCCTGTGCAGGACAAGCTACTGGAGTGGCAGGTGGGAAAGCAGCTTGCTGGGGGCACTGGGTGGCTGGCAGAGCCCACCTGGTTCTGCTGCATCAAGCAGAGTAGCCTGCCGTGTGTGTGTGTGTATGGTGGGTGGGGGTGGATTGCAGGCAGAGTGTGCCTGACCCTGGAGCAGTGGGCACAGTGAGAGGGTTAGAGGAGTGGGGATCATCAACCTAGTCCTTGAAGCTCTGGAGCACTGGGCAAGTGGGTTAACAGAACGTGGGCTCCATTTACACTGCCCTGAACCTGGAGTGCCATCCTGACAGGTGCTAGCGGTACAGGGTGAGCTGGAACCACTGACTGATTCTGTGTGCCTTCAAGACACCTGTGGAGCAGAGGGGCAGGTGGACTGGAGGTTAGGGGTCTCCCTCCAAGTAGGCCTGTTCCTGCATCAGGGGACAGGGCAGGAGTGCTAGAGGCAGTGTAGGCGGGTTTGTGGGTCTGGCCCTGGAATGCAGGCAGAGTGCCATGCTGGAGGGCTGTGGAAACCTGGCTCCACCCTGGAGCAAATGGCATAGTGATGGGACTTGGGGACCAGTGGCCAGCCCAGCATACCCAAACTGGGAGTGGCTGTTGGGAGAGCGGTTGTGTGAGTGAACAGATTCGTGGCCCTGGCCACCTGACACTAGATCTGTGAACCAGGTGGGCATGCTACAGGTTCATAGGGGAAGAGGGAAGCAGGGCACGTAGCCAAGACTGCTGGGGCCTGGAGCTCAAGGCATGTCCACGGGGTGCACCTATTCTGGAGGGAGGTTGACTGTGGCCAAGCCGACCTGGCCCTAGAGTAGCATATGGGGTGTCAGGGTGGGCCAAGAGGCGGTGCTTGGGATACTGCCAGAGCCATTGTGGCCCAAGACGAAGGCGGCAGCGGTGGTGAGCCTTTGGGTCAGGGGCTGAAATCACCTGGCCGTGGTGCAGATGGCTTGTGGGAAGGGGCATACTAGAGGCTCATAGTGCTCCAGCACAGCCCAGCTGGCCCTGGAAGAGCTGGCATGTGGCTTAGGGTCATTGGGGAAGCAGGCACAACCTCACGAGACTGGAGTGACACACAGGACGTGCAGGCAAGAGGTGCAGGGCCTCGAAGCTGAGCAGGCCTGCACATACAGTGGTTTTCATTAACACCGGTGTGGTCCAGGGGAAGTCAGCCAGCAGGAGCAGTGGCACTGGCAGAGACAGCCATGTTTAAAAAAAAGGGGCAGAGTCTGCTCTGAGGAAATCAATCATTTGCTGCTCACAATGACCTTGACAAAGTAACTGATCATAGGCATCCTATTAAAGAGTGAGGTTTTGTCTGGGGCATATTCTTTTAAAACAAAAACAAAAAAGAAGAACCAGGTTCATATAGGATCCTGGCGCAGGTAAGGTAAAAAATTTTGTCAATAGGCTACGGCGTCAGGCCTCACTACCTGCCTTTTAAACATTTTTTTTTTTAAACATTGTTTTGAAAGTGCAACGAAAAATTGAACAGAGAAAGGAAACGATATGCATAGTTGTGACCTTTTACAAGCAGAACTGTCAGTGTACACCAGTGACTCACAAATGCAAAACCAAACTGAAACTGATGAGAATCACGTGAGATTTCTGGGTAGGAGATCGATACAATCAAGCAGGTATTACTAATAAGAAACAGATAAGAAAGAGTATGAAAACAAAACAAAAAAACAGAGCAGGAAATCAGATCTAAAATATAAATTTACACTACATTTTCAAATATCTTTCTGCTATGTATTTTAAGGTGTCAAATGAACTAACAGCCAAAAGTGAATAAAAAGAAAATACACAGAATCTATTGAACATTGAAGGAGGTGTAACTCTAGATTATTGTCCTACATTTCTGTTTTTTCAGAGTTGAATGGGATGCTGAAGGAGAGGCCAGGAGGTGGACTGATGTGAGAGGCGACAGCGGCCCCTGCTGTTGGAAGGCTCAAGCTGCAAGAGAGGAGGCCACTTCCTGCCTGAGGTGAAGCCCCGCCCCTCACTCCCCCTCCCTCCACAATCCTACCTGACTGCCCTCCTCGTTTTGTGGTTCTGATTGGCTGCACATTCTGTGACATCATGTGTAGTCAAGGTGTGCGGTAGCGGTCCAATCAGGCGCGCCCAGGAAGCCCTGTGGCAGCAGGCAGGAGGTTGTTGTGGGCGCCGCCATAGGCGCGTTGCTGGTCGTGCTGGTGGAGAGGCGCAGGTGGCTGAGCCAGTGCTGCCCTGTGAGCTCCCTCCCCGCAGGAGCCTGTGCAGGACACCCGACTGGTGAGAAGCTGGGAAGGGTGAGTGTGTGAGAGCATCTGCTGAGGCCCCGGGGCGGGCGGGGGCCAGGAGGGGACCTTGGGGTCCTCACTCTGCAGCACTGACCTTGAACACTAGGACTCACAGTGGAACCCATTGTGCAGTGAGGAGGGGGGAGTGCCCAGGGACAGTTCAACCTGCATGTTGGGCAGGATTCTCTCTCTTTTTTTTTAAATTTTATGTCAATTCGTATTTTAATTGGCCTGATTTTTTTGAATTAAGCAACAGTGTCTCGAGCCCACAGCTCAGTCCTCAGTGAAGCTCTTCTTAAGGGTCTGGGGCAGTTTTCTTGTTGCTGACACCAGACCAGCACAGACTCCAGCAGTTAGAACAAACAGCCTTGTTTTCCTCAGAGTTTTGCTGCAAGGTTGAGGGGCAGCATGTGGTGCTGGTGTTGTGCTTGGCAGAGGCCTGGGGTGGCACAGCCACCTTGTAGACAAGCCAAGGGAGTGCATGGGGACTCACGCAAAGGGGCTTCTCTAGAAGAACCTGAGGAAGGAGCTGTGAAGGCAGCACTACTGATTTATCCTGATGGCTTCTGGTATGTTGTCACCCATTCCCTTAAGTTCTCCCAATTGGGATTAAATGTCCCCATGAGTTGCACAGGGAATAAATCAAGTTCAGCAGAGAGCATTAAGACAGGAAATAAACCCTTAAGGTCCAGAATTCTTGTATCAGTGTCAAGTGCTGCTCTGTGCCCTGAAAAATCACAACAGGAGTCACTATTTCCACTAAGATACCAATCACTAAGTTGTCTTTTTGTTTTCCTTTTTTGCTCTGCATCACAAAATAAGCATTAGCTCTTTAGAAGAATTATTTGTTGTGAACAATAGGTGTGGTGGAAAAGCAGTGAATGCTCACCTGACACAGCACAGGAAGGCATCCCTGCCCTGTGTGTGTGTGTGACAGTGGTTAAGATGACATTGGGATTCCTGTGTCTCCATCAGAATGCCTGGGTTTCATTTCTATGCAAATGCAGTGTGCAGCTACTGCCCAGGCTGGGAGGCAGCAGACAGTGGCTTGGGTACCAGTGTGAAAAACCTGACTTATTGTTGGTGTTATGGCTGTTGCTGGCATGAAGGGAGTGAGAGAGTGGATGAAAAAGTCTGCCCAGTACATAAAAAAATACTAAATTAAGCTTTAAAATCTTACTGCATCTCCTTTTACCTTCCTTAAGTGCATGCATTTTATTAGAATGTCCACAACTTGTGATCCCCCATTGAAACATTTACAGAGTCTTCACTACACACGTTTTGCTTGTCTTGGTTTCAAACAATTTTTTTAAGATTTATTTATTTTTATTGAAAAGTAGATATACAGACAGGAGAGACAGAGAGGTAGATCTTCTATCCAATGCTTCACTCCCCAAGTGACCACAATGGCTGGTGCTTCACCAATTTGAAGCAGGGAGCCAGGAACTTCTTCTACATTTCCCACTTAGGTGCTGGGTCCCAAGACTTTGTGCCATCTTCTACTGCTCTCCCAGGCCACAAACAGGGAGCTGGATGGGCAGTGGAACTGCCAGGATTAGATCCTTTGCCCATATGGGATCCTGGCATATTCAAGGCGAGGACTTAACCCGCTAGGCCACTGTGCCTGGCCCTAAACAGTTTGTAACAAAGAAACATGACTAACTTATCCTCTGGCTCACTAGTTCCTCCTGAAAGATAGCAGAGTGTTGCAGGTTGCCATTCAGTGTGGCAGCTGATGCCTTAAAAGTGGAGGGCATCAATTGGGTTGCATCTAGTTTTTATAGCTAATCCCTTGAAGCAGTAATAATTTCCTATACCTATCCTAATAATTTCCTTTACCTATCCAAGGCTCCATTTCTTGGTGAATTACTAATGCCATGTAAAGAAATGAGTGATGCACTCTGGGTTGTCACAGTCTTGGCTACCTAGGGAGTAAAATTTTGGCAAAGGCCCAGGTAAATCCTAGGGTGATGAGCTTGGAATATATAGCAGTTTCATTTTGCATCCACAAGTTGGTTATTCAGAGGATAATTTGTACCAACAAAGAATCTTGGTGAAGGTAAAATTGTGGCATTTGAGAACACTTATCAGGTTGTGAGTGTATTTCTGACTGGTTTCATAAGTTATTTCAGGGAATATTTGCTGTGGTGCAACTTTGGTGGCAGAAAGGGTAAAAAAAAATGAGTGAATTTGACTGGTTTAATAAATAGTGCCATTTGTGCTCCATATCTTGGACAAGGGTCATGTTTAAATTTAATTTGATTTTTATTGGAAAGCAGTTATACAAAATAGAGGATAGACAGAGAGGAAGCTTTTTCTGTTTATTGAATCATTCCTGAAGTTACTGCAAAGGCCTGAGCTGTGCTGATCCAAAGCCAGGAGCCCATATCCTGTTCTAGGTCTCCCACATGGGGGCATGTTTCCAAGGCTTTGAGCTGTCCTCAACTGCTTTCCCAGGCCACAGGCAGGGAGTTGAATGGGAAGTGGAGGTCACAGGAATTAGAACTGGAACTTACTTGGGATCCTGGCCCATGCAAGGGGAGGATTTCAACCATTAGGATTTGGGCTTAGGCCTTTGTTAACGTGGACAAAAGAATTGAAAGAGTTGACACCCACTGTTCACTAATATTCACATGCACCTTGAGATTGAGCCTTGATCCTGAGTCTTCTACTAATTGCAGATGATGAAATAATTGAATTGTGTGTGATTAGTTTTTCGTAGTAAATTTGTATTAAACAAACATAGCACATCAGGTGTTAAAATCACAGAGGCCACAGCATTCACTTAATCTTAAATGTGTGCTTGCATCAAAGAGGTAAGATGCTGGAGGAAATACTGCAGGCTGTGAGGAATTTCCATATCCACACTGGCACATTTCTGGCTGCTTAGGATTCCCTCCATCAGTGCAGTGAGCCCCCCTGGGCACTGTGTCCTCAGTGAGAGTGATCCCCAAGGCCTGGGAACGTGGGGAAGCTGCTGAGTGTGGGTCTCCCTGTGAAGTGTAAGCAGGCTGCTTCCCAGAGCTCATTCTCTGTCATGTCCTGGTGCTTAGATTCAGAGTTTGCTCACTGAAGCAGGAATGCTGTGCCCTGATTGGGATGTCACATCTTTGCTCTTTTGCATGGAACCTGAGTTTATTTTAATGGTCTCAGTGAAGGAAAACTAAGTTCTTGACAACTCTATTTCTGCATGCTTTCAGTAAGACTGGAAGCAATACAAACTGCATACCTATCGAGAAAAAATTCCTTGTCAGTTCAGGCCTTGGCCTCTTTGCTCTTCCATCTGCAGAGGTGACTGAATCCTAGCACTGTCTGATGATTGATGTTTGTGATGGCTTAAACTGTATTTTTCAGTAATGTGGTATCACAGTGAATCAAGCTGCTACCTGCATATGGGTTCAAGATGTGGCTGCTTCCTTTGCAGTTCTGTTCCTCACTACGAAATCTGGGAAAGCAGCCTAACATGTCCCCAAATCTTGGGTTCCTGCCCCCCTGTGGGGCACCCAGAAAAAGCTCTAATTTCCTTGCTTTCTTTGGCCCAGAAAGTGCTGTCATATATGGAGTTAACTAGAACATGGATCTCTTTCTTCCTGCCTCCTAATGAATAAATAAACCTTAAAAATATGTTTCTTTTCTTTTTAATTTTTTTGTTTGTTTTATTTGATTATTTTCAACTGAGAGCTACAAAGTAAGCTGCAGAGATCTTCTATCCACTGGCTCTCTACCCTGATGGCTGAAATAACCAGTGCTGGACCAAGCTGAGTCCTGGATCCTAAAGCTTCCTCCAGGTCTTGCATGTGGATGATCAGGGCCCAGGCACTTGGAGATCTTCCACTGCTTTTCCCAGGAGATTCACAGAGAGCTTGGCTGGAAGTGTAACAGTTGATTCCATATGGGATGCTGGTGTTGAATTTGGCAGCTTTACACATTATACCACAATGCTGGCCTTCAATTTAGGGTTTTTTGTTTGTTTGTTTTTTATAGAAGCACTCATTCTTTTTTTTTTTAATTATTTATTTTCATTACAAAGTCAGAGATATATAGAGAAAAGACAGAGAGGGTGATCTTCCATCTGATGATTCACTCTCAAAGTGAATGTAATGGCTGAAGCCATACCAATTCGAAGCAGGAGCCAGGAGCCTCTTCCAGACCTCCCTTGTGGGTGCAGGTTCCCAAGGCTTTGGTTCATCCTGGACTACCTTCCCAGGCTCCAAGAAGGGAGCTGGAAAAGAAACAGGGCTGCCGGGATGAGATCTGGCACCGATATGGGACCATGGCACATTTAAGGTTAGGACTTTAGCTACTAGGACACTGGGCCGTGGGCCCTGCTTTAGCTTTTGATACTGGTGACAATATTTTTCTTGCTTTTTATTTCTCATATGCTAAGTATGTCAAGTTTTTTCCATATGGGTCAATATTCTTGGCTTAGAGATTGTGGCTAACTTCTGATTGTTTCTATGAAGTATTGTTAAGGTAGAAGGGTTGAGTCTAAGATTTGTTCCATGTGCACTTACTTATTCTGTGTTTCTCTAGGACTTGTTAGATGTTATTGTTTTCTTCATGTAGAGTTAAGTGAGATCTCTGATCACATTGCTAAGTAGCAGTTCCCACTGGTTGGGCACTGATACTGTAGCATTAACTTGTCATGATTACTGCCAGTCGGTGTTACCTTCCCTTGCCGTTCTGTGAGATTTTCTTTCACATAATAAGCTGCTGTATTTAGAATCACTGGAAAGAATCATATGTTCTTCAAACTTGTGTGCGAAAAGCTGCAGTGAACAGCCACTTCTTGTTTTTAAATTACTTTTCTCAGGCCTGGCACAGTGGCTAAAGTCCTTGGCTTGAACGCACCAGGATCCCATATGTTCTCAGGTTCTAATCCTGGCAGTCCTGCTTCCAGTCCAGCTCCCTGCTTGCAGCCTGGGAAAGCAGTTGAGGACAGTCCAAAGTCTTGGGACTCTGCACCTGTGTGGGAGACCTGGAGGAAGTTCCTGGCTCCTGAGTTCACTTTGAAACAATGCAGGCCATTGTGGTCACTTGGGAAGTAAATCAGTGGACGGAAGATCTTCCTCTCTGTCTCTCCTAATCTTTCCAATAAAAACCAATAAATCTTTAAAAAAAGTTTTTCTCCTATTTTTAATATAAGTTATTTCATTTGTCCAAGACATAGAGACAGAGGGATCTACAATCTGGTTAACTCCTTAAAGTCTTCAAGATTGTGACAAGGTCAGGTCTAAAATTGGAGCCAGGAACTAAATCCGTGTCCATGACAGCAGGTGCAATGACTCCTGTACTTGAGAAATTCCCTGCCTGCTTCCAGGGAGTGCGTTAGCAGCGAGATGGAATTTGTTGTGGAGCGATAACACAAACACGGACAGTCCAGTGTAGGGTGAGCGTCTCCTAAGCAGTTTCTCATCCACTCTATTAGATGCCCACATCTCCTCATTTTATTTTATTTTTTATTTTTTTTCAGTTTTTTTCAAAGGATCGGCTTTTAATTTACAAGCGTTCTAAATGTACAGGATTTTCCTTTCAAAAAATCGTTATACACTATAAATACAGTACAATAATTATCTTGCACAACTAGTTCTGTCTCTGGGATTTTAAAACGTGGCGTGGGCGGTTGAAGGCAGAGGAAGACTGTGAAGCCGTGCAGGTGTGGGTATGTGTTGGGGGCCGGGGAGTACTCCAGTTTCTGGTGGCTGTACTCGGATCCCAGCATAGGGGTGAGGGGCAGCTGTGCGCGTCGCAGGGAGGACACAGGGGGAAGTTGGGGGACCCTGCTCGATCCCCACCAACCTCTGGTTTCCTCTAGGGCTGCTGTGTGGTCAGGGCTGACCCTCCCTGCTGTGGGTGCCCTCCTGCTGGCCCCGTGCAAGTGTGAGCTGTGGTGGGCATGGACACGTGGGCTGCGAGGAGGGAGGGAAGGAGGGGCCATCACCCTCTGTCCCCCTCCCCAGGCACGCGCCCCACTCCTGCATATCCGCCAGATGGCCCTGGATGACTGCAATAACTCAGTCACTGGATGGGCTGTCCCGGCCTCCCGCTGTTATCTGTTCAATGTCCTGGTGGCCCAGGCCACCTTTGAAACTGGAGGATGGGTAGGCGTCGGGTCGGTGCAGGGGTGCATGGAGGCAGCAGGTGCTTGCGCACCGTGTGGCCAGCCCCCGGCACCTGCTGCAGGTTCAGGATGCTGTCGATGGCACTTTGCAAGTGCTCCTTGAGAGTGTCTTCTTGCGGACTGTCACTCGAGAAGCTGGCCTGGTCCATGTCTGCGGACTGGGACTTGTGCCACTTAGCGGGTGGCATTGTGGGGGCCTCCCAGCCGGCATCCCCACCCTGGGCATGGGCAGCTGCGTGGTTGGGCTCAGGCGGCGGGGTGGTGCCCTTAAGTAGCTGCTGCTACAGCTCGTCCTCCACGGCCGCCAGCTCATGGATGAGGCCGCTTTTGGCCTTGTCCACCTTGGCGGGCAGGGGCGTGGCGCGGTGGCCGCATGCTCCGGGTAGCTCTTGCATAGTGGCAGGCGTGGCCCAGTTGGCGCGGGCCTGTGGAGCTTGTGAGTGGCGGGTAGCACAGTGGTGGCTTGTTGTCCACGATGCTGTTCATCTGGCCGGCCTGGGGTGGTGGCGGGGGTGGGCGCTGCGGGGGTGCTGCGTTATGGGGCACAAGGGACGGCTGGTGCACGGGGTCCAGCGCCTTGTTGTGCACCACCTTGATGAGCCTGCCCTTCTGTCTGATCTTGAGCTTGAGACCAATGCGGCTCCACGCCTCCTAGGTCTTGATGGGTGGGCAGTTGCGGAAGCGCATGGGGCTATCCTCATTGGCGTACACGGAGGAGGCAGTGGACGACAAGGGGGAGGACAGGGAGGAGGACGCCTGTGCCCAGGTCACAGACAGAGATCCACCAGCCCCGCCATGCCATATCACAAGCTTGGTGAGCAGGTGTGACGGCGGTGGGGCAGAGGCGGTGGAGGAGGACGTCCCAGATCCGTGGCTGGACAGCCGATGCCCATCGGAAGAGGCGGGGAGCGGGAGGCCGAGAGCGTGAGGCCGAGAGCGTGAGGAAGACACGTACTCATTGGGTTTCTCCTTTGCCAGCTGTTTATCCAAGACAGGGGTGGTGTTTTCCTCCTGAATGAACGTTCGGTCAATCATGAGCATCTTCGCTGAGGGGTGAGACTCCTCCAGGGGCAAGAGTCGGTACTTAATGAGCATGGCCTGGGTGCGTTTCAGTAGCTGGGTGGAGACTGCCTCAACTTCCTCATCCACCTTGTGGTAGTTGCTGGGGGAGGAGAGGGCGCCCTGGTACAAGTGGTAGGGCAGCAGGCACTGCAGGGAGGGGAGGCGGTCTTACAGTCGGGGTGCAGCATGGAGCCTTGGTGTTTGTGCAAATGCTCCAGGAAACAGGCCTCCTTGCTGGGTTGCAGTGTAGGGGCCTTCTTCAGCTGCAGTTAAGGTACAGGGTCCTTGGTCACACTCGGGGCTGGGATGCTGCAGGCAAAAGCTTTGCTTTTGGCGGGGAGCAGAGGAGGGAGGCCTGTGTTGGCCATGGGTGCAGGGGCAAGGGCATGGCTCGGGGCGGTGGGGGTTCTGGAAGGGGCCTGGCCGCTGACCAGCATTAAGGTCGTGGGGCTGGCCAGGGCCTGTGGGGTGGCAGCAGAGCCCCCCCCCACCCCCCCGCCTTGTGCTGGAGGAGGATTCCAGAAGAAACCTGGTGGAATCTCTCCAGCAGGGCATTTGGCTGGGGCTTCCGGCCACCATCTGGAAGGTCCGTGGGGGCGGTGGCAGGGGCACCACAGGCTCGGGGACCAGGGGGAGGTGTGGCGGGGGTGTGGGGGCCTTATGGGGTCCCTGGCCAGCCGGGAACTGAAGCTGGAAATCAGATGGCATGGGGCCAGGCACCCTGGTGGACATCTCAGAGGAAGCTACAGTGGAGGCCGCCGTGGGGTGGGGGTCAGGAGGCAGTGACCCCTCAGCTGGCAGAGGAGGCAGGGGGCCGGGGATGATGGAGGCTGGGGTACTGGCCACCTGGGGGATGCCTAGTGTGTTCTGGATAACAAAAATGCCTGGCAGGGTGGGTGGGGCCTGGGGTGGGGGACAGAGGTGCAGGATGGGTTCCGAGGAGAGATGGGACAGGCTCTGGGGCTGGGAAAGGTGATGAGAGTGGGGCTGGGAGAGGGGCAGGAGGGCGGCACAGCTGGATGTGGTTTGGGCAGGTAGGGGCTGTCTTCTAGTGGGGCCTGGTGAGCTAGCGAGGGGGTCGAGGAAGAACCTGGGCCCTTCAGTGGAATGGCTTCCATTATCTGGGGCAGGAACATCTGTGGGGAGTCCTGAGTGAGGATGGCCGTGATAGCTGTGGGCGGTGGCTGCCCAAGGACCATCTTCTCCAGGCTGGATGCCAGGCCTGGGTTGGGCTGTGGGGTGCTGACCTGAGGTGGGGCAGTGGTCTGGAGGGACTTCTGTATCTGAGCCTGCAGGAGGCCCAGTGTGCTTCTGCAGGGGGTGCTGGTGGGGTGAGCTGCATGGTGAGCACACCTCCCTGGTGGTAGTGGTGGAGGAGGCAGCCACCATAGCAGCGGGAAGAGCTGCTTGCTGCACCAGCCCATGGGGATTGGCGGGGGGAGGAGTTGAGCATGGCCTTGGCACTGGGAGGCAGGGTGATACCCTGCAGGACTGTGGTGGTGATGGGGCCCGCAGCTGTAGGCTGGCCTGTGTGGGCAGGCTGCCTGCCGGCAGCAACACAGGCATCTGGAAGAGCGTGGGCTGGCGCACCTGGATGGGCGCAGCGGAGAGGATGTGTGTGGCACTGCTGTGTGCACCCGATGGTGGGACCAGCATAGTGCCCAGGCTCATTTAGTCGCCAAGTTCTGGTTGTGAGGATGGGGTTGGCGATGAGCTGTCTGCTTGCATGAGGGGCCGCAGCAGCCAGGATCTGGCCGTCCACATTGGCTGGCAGGGCGGAGAATGGTTGTGGGTTGGACGATGGAGGCGCCTAGCAGCACAAACTGGTTCTGGGTGTACAGCTTGTGCTGGGCAGGGATGATGATACTGCTGCCCTGGTTCAGCAGGTGCATGCTCATGGGCTTGCTCAGGGCACCCGGAGGCTGCGGTGGCGCCGCCCCAGTTGCAGTGGCCAGTGGCTGCTTGAAGAGGCTGGCCTGCAGGGCAGGCACGAGGAAGCCTGACAGCACCACGTTCTGGCCAGCCTTGCCAGCTGCCATGAAGGTCAGGTACTGTGGTGCCTTGGGCTGTGTTGTAAGTGAGCCTGGCTCACCCTGGATGGTGAGTGTGGCACAGGCGGGTGCAAAGGGCTTAGGCGTCAGTTGGTACAGCTTGGGGGCAGCACCCCTGCTGACTTGGTCTGGATGGGCATGGGCGTACGGTGCAGGATCACATTGGGCGCTGGGACCAGTGGTGCCATGCTGAGGCCTAGAGCCACCTCCAGTGGCTGTGCAGAATCACATTGGGCACTGGGACCAGTGGTGCCATGCCAAGGTCCAGAGCCACCTCCAGTGGCTGTTCTGAATTTGCCCCACTAGTTGTGGCCTGATTGCCCCAGCATTGGCGAATACCAAGTTCCCATTGAGCGTGGTGGCCATGGCAGCTGGGAGGTTCTTCTGGATGACCAGGCCAGCCCCTTGTAGGGAGAAGCCAGCAGAGGCCAGTTTCATGGGGTAGGTGGGTTCAGTGCCATGACAGGCTGGCCGACCACCTAGATGGGTGCCAGGTGGAGTTTGGCCACTGTGGCACCCCCAGGGCTGGCAATGGGCAGGCCCTGGAGGCCCAGAATGGGCTGTAGGGTCACATTGCCCAGGTACATGGGCTGCACACTGAGGGCCTTGTTGACCACATCCTGGGGTTTCACCAGAGCCTGGTGCATCAGCACGGTGGGTGGGCCTGCAGCCCCAGCAGGTCAGAGCTGCCAGGGAAGAGCACCTGGGTCCTGTGGCCATTGCAGTAAAACCCGCAGTCCCGACAGGGTCGGCTCCAGCGTCTGCTGGCTGCAGGATGGGTAGCTGGAAGAGGCCCAGGTCCAGCTCAGCCATGGCCTCGACCTCGAGGGTCTGCTCGGTGATGTGGGCTTCCTGCAGGCTTTGCTGAAGGATGTCCCAGGGCTGTTCGGCACCCCCACTGCCTGCCGCCCCACCTCCGGTGGCTGGCGAGCCCAGGATGTCATCTTCTGGGAAGTCCAAGTGTACGCTGGGGGCCAGCTGCCTGGGCTCTGGGTTCAGATGGTTACTGGAAGCTTCCTGCACGTGCAGCCCGGGCCTTCATAGAAGGCACCCTGGACCTCGCTGGCATTGTCCAGGAGGTCATCACTGTTGAGCTTTTCGAATCCGTGTAGAAAGTCATTGAGGGCCTGGGGGTCACAAATCACGTCCAGTAAGCATCTCCCATCCTCATCATCCATCGCCACTGTGCTACAATCGAATCATGAAGGGAAGGAGGGGGTGTCTGCTCCAGGTCTACACAGGGCCCCCGGCTGTGGAATCTGAGAGTGTCTGTTTGGGGGCTACCCTGATATTTGAGCAGCCTTTGGCGCAGGATCTCCGGGACGGCCCCTCACAGGTTGCAAAGGGAGGTCCCAGACAGAGCCGTGCAGCTGAGCCGGTCAGCGCACTGCCTGATCACATGGCAGCCGCAAGGATATGTCTCTCATATATATTTTTTTTCACAATCTTTGCATGGTTAATTAGGGCATACAGGTTCAAAGGCTACAGGAAAGTGGGGAAGACTATTATTTCCATGTTCTCTTTTTTTCTGTATCTGGGGTAAAGAGGGGGATAAAGGGAGAAGCCCCATCAGCCTCCTACCCATCCTGGTCTTCAACACTGAGCATGCTCCAAGGGTCCTGCTCAAGTGGTTTTGACAGTTCAACAGTTATGAATTGCTGCCAATCAAGCCGTTCATTTTTATTTTTTAAAATATTTATTTCTTTTTTATTATTTTATTTTTTTGTCAGAAAGCCGGTTATACAGAGAGGAAGAGAGACAAAGAGGAAGATCTTCTGTGAAATGATTCACTCCCTAAGTGACCGCAATGGCCGGTACTGCACCAATCTGATGCGGGGAGCCAGGAGCTCTTCCAGGTCTCCCACATGGGTGCAGGGTCCCAATGCTTTGGGCAGTCCTTGACTGCTTTCCCAGGCTACAAGCAGGGAGCTGGATGGGAAGCGGGCTACCTGGATTACAACCGGTGACCATATGGGATCCCAGAGTGCTCAAGGTGAGGACCTTACCTGCTGTGCCATGGCGCCACGCACCAATCTCTCCATTCTAAGCACAATGAAGTCACTGCAGGATCCACTGATTGATATAGTCCATCTTAGCATCTCCATTTGCCCAATCTTTCACTGCCAACATATGGCTGGGGTAGCTGATTGATTCAATTTGCCCTCTGTTGTGCTGCAAGGTATCCTCTGCAGGTTCCCATAGACTGCCATATCCTCCATGTGTACCTGGTTGTGCTCTCCACTGCTCCGTCTGAGCCACTGAGGAGGCTAGGCTCTGGCACTTGCACTCCAGGGCGTACCATGGAACCTACACTTCTCTTCATGTGTAGGGTTCTGAGTCTGGCAGTTTGATTGGTGAAATCCCCAAAGAAACTTTGAGGTAATTCTGGACTAGATTCTTGTGTGTACTTGCAAGTACAGGGCTGGATACAGTCCATTGGCCCAATCAGCTGGTGGTTACAATTGCTAGTGTGGTTGTGTTTCCAGCCCTGGCACCAATGGGTGTTACAATCCAGCCTGATTCTGCCCAACACACACTTGACTCTCAGATAAAGCAGTGGGGGCTGCAGACAAGTTAGAGCCCCCCTCAATAACCCCCATCAGGCCCATCCACTGCCCTAGTTCCCATGCTTGCCAGTATGTGCAGCAGATTAGTTCAGTCTGTCCCACATCCAGTTCAGCTGTCATACATGCAAATGAACATTAAAGCCTAGTTTAGCCCAACCAGCTCCACTATCCAGCCCACACATATGGTGGTGGGTGCCGTTCTGTCTAGCCACTCCTGCCCCAGTGCTGGTTTTCATGCTTTCCAGTGGGAGTGGCAATCCAAGAGGGAGTAGGTGCCATTATTTCCCTCCTAAATCATTCCCACTCTGCAGGTGGTTCTGTAGTTTAAATTGACAGATTAGCCACCAGTGCCAGAATCTGCTATCTGATGCTGTTGTAAAGCCCTACCAACCCTCACCCTCTGCTTTATGTTTGCCCCATTAGGGACAGTCAATCAAGCCAGGATCTTCCCTGATCTGGCTCGCATGAGGCCCGCAGGTGTTATAGCCCTGCCTGGTATCAACTCATGCTGTCCAGTAAGTGAGATGTTGCAGCAGGGGGACCCTCTACCTTCCTCCTACCAGCTTTACCCCCTCCATCCTTTGTTCCTACTAGTGCTGTGGCCCAGTCAGGCATGGCCCTCCTCACCACGGTGTTTGCTAGTATGTGTTGTTGCCTGCCCGGCCCGGCCCACCATCAATTCTAGCTGTAAGGTGTACTGATATGTGTTGTGACCATAACTGGTTCGACCCACACTGTTCTGTTGCTCAGATTCATCAGCAGTGATGTGAGCTGGTTCAGCCTGGTCCACACCTGACCTGTGCCAAATGTGTGCTGATGGGTGCTTTTCCCTGGTGTGGTATGGGCTGTTCCTTTTGTGCTTATAGTGCTTACCTGCAGGGTTTTGTCCTGACAGAGGAGTTGCCCAGGCTTCTCCTTCAGAACCTCTCCCAATGCCAGATTTTGCATATACTGGTGGGTCCATGAGCCAGTCCTACTCAGTCCACCTCCTGTCCTAGCAGGAACAGTGGTCTTTCCTGACTGGCCTTCAACCCATTCTGGTTCTTATTGTTGGATGTTTCAGCGTAGCTAAGGCTCATCCATATGCAAAAACAGGTCACACATGGCTCAGTTGTGGTTGAGACCAAGCTGAGTCCATCCCACAGCTACCCTGGTCCTCCAGAACATCAGATGGTGTTTGGAGTTTGGCCTGGCTTTGTGCATCTAGTCCGAGTCCACACTTGTGCCAAGGGAGACTGTAGCTGTATCCAGATCAGAACACAGCATTCACTTCAGCCCCTGTGCTCCTCAGTGGAAACCTCAACTCAGCTAGGGTGTCCCATTTGCTCCCTGTTCCAAGTCATAACTTGTGTGCATGCCAGTGGTTCCTCTGACTCGACTTGGCATAACTCTCACCTGTCTTGGCCTTTGCCTTTGATGCTGTGGCCTAGCATCCCTGGCTCATGCAGACCCAGAGGGTGTAAGAGCCTAGCTCAGCATGACTTGTGCTCTATCCTGATTTCTTTTTTTTTGGAGTTAAGAATGTGCTTTTTTTATTGATATCTGTTATTTAAAAATATTTTTTTTTCTTTATATACTTAGTTAGAGTAAGAAGGTTCAAGGGCTACAGGAAAGTGGGTAATACTAGTATGTTTTCCATATTGTTACCTTCATGTTTAAAAGGGGGGTATTAAGGGAGAAGGCCCACCCAATTTCCCACCCTCCCCAAGTCCCGGGTGTAGGGCATGCTCTGAGGTTCTTGCTCAAGTGGTTTTGATATTGCAACAGTTATGAATCGCTGTCAATCTTGCCACTCCAGGCACTATGAGGTCTTTGAAAAATCCACTGATTGACATAGTCCATCATAGCTGAGATGGTTGGTTGACCTGTTCTGTCTTCTCTCTTTTCTTCGTTAGGGTTCTGAGTCCAGCATTTAGATTAGGAAGATCTCCAAAGAAACTTCTTGTATGTGCTAACAAGTACAGGGCCAGGCACCGTCCATCGCTCCAATCAGCTGGTGGTTGTAATTGCTGGGTTGGTTCTGTTTTCACTCCCGACTTCCACTGGAACCAGTGGGTGATGCGGTCCAGCCTGGTTCTGCCCCACACATATTTGGCCCTCACATAAACCAGTGGGAGCTGCAGCCTAGTTGGAGCGACCCACAATAACCCCCACCATGACCGCCCCTACCCTGGTTTGCCAGTAAGTGTAGCAGTAATCCAGTCTGTCCCACACCCCTTTCCACCCCAGCCACTGTTTAGTTTTATGTCCTCCCGTGGAAGTGGTAACCCAAGAGGGATGAGCCCACTATTACCCTCCCAGGCCTCTCCCACTCTCCGATTCCAGTTACTGCTGCCCAAACAAACCTCGCCCACTTTAATTCTGTTTGCACCAGTAGGAATACTCCGCCGAGCCCGGCTTTTCCCTGATCTAGTCCACATGAGGCGCACAGGTGTGGTAGCTCTGCCTAGTCTGGTCTGCCCCCATCCCAGCCCATGCTCTCCTGCGGAAGTAGCCATCCTGCAAAGGAACCCTCCCTTATTCCCCTGCTGGCTCTGCCTACTTCCTTTCTTGTTCTCAGGCTGGTTGGACGCTGCGGTCCCCTCCGGTACAGGCAACCTCACCTCGGCATTCCATAATGTGCACTAGTCTTTGTTGCGACCGAACCTGGCTCGACCCACACTGGTGCCTGGATTTGCCAGTGGATGATGTGGACAGATTCAGCCTGGTCTTGCCCCCACGTCTGCCAAGTGTATGCCAGTGGGTAGCTTTCCAATTTTTGCTTTGTGCTAAGGTTTGCTTGGCCCTGCCTGGTCCACCCTGTTCCATTACCGACCCACACATTAGCCAACCATTGGAGTTACTTTGTCCAGCTTGTCCAACCTCCATGCCTGGACCATGTGTTCACCAGCAGGAGCTATGACCCACGAGGGGAGTTTCTCAGTCCTTCCACTTGACTCACTTCCAGACCTGGTTCTCATACATGCCAGTGGGTGTTAGGCCAGTATTGTTGTGCATAGTCTGGCCTCTCATTTGGCCTTGTATGAGCTGGAGAATGTTGCAGCTCCGCCCATTCGACACCCTATTTGGGATGCGCATTTGGGTGCTGCTGCTTTGGCCAGCCCAGACTGTTTTTGTTTGCTTTACCCATGAGTGATGGCAGGCTTCTTGGCCATACCTAGCTTAGCCCATCACCACCCCAATTCTTGAGCTAACCAGTGGGACTAGTATTTCCACAGGGTTTGACCTACACTTCTGCTACAGAATCTATCCCCAGAAATGGTTCTCTCCTGGCCTTGCCTAATATGACCTGTCTCCTGATCCATGAATCTTTCAGGTACTAGGATCTGGTCCTACTAGACAAGCCCCCAGCCTTAGCTTTTGCATGGACTGGTATAAGGTGGTCAGCATTGTTCAGTGATAACAAGTCCTACACAGGACTTAAAGGAGGCTGGTATATCAGTCTGACACCATGAAACTCATCTGGTCACTCTCGCCCAAACTACCAGGTCTCAGTACCCTCACTTACCTTCAAATGAAAAGTTACTCTGTCATTAGGAATGTTCAGGATTGATTCACAACCCAGAATCACAGTGGACTGAACATGGAGGTACATAGGCAACCATTTATAGCCCTAAAACCCCGGAACTTGGTGCTGAATTGGCAGGAGGTTGTGGTTGTTAGGCTGGTGGAGGATTAGTAAAGGCTCAAGGGATTGTATGAAAGTTGTTATTTTGGGCCCTGTGCAGTGGCCTAGTAGCTAGGGTCCTCAGCTTGAATGAGCCAGGAAGCCATATGCACTCAGGTTCTAATCCCTGCAGCTCACTTTCCATCCAGCTCCCTGCTTGCGGCCTGGTAAAGCAGTCATGGATGGCGCAAAGCCTTGAGACCCTGCACCTGTTTTGGAGATCTTGAGGAAGTTCCTGGCTCCTGGCTCTGGATCTGCACAGCACCGGACATTGTGGTCACTTGGGGAGTGAATCATTGGTTGGAAGATCTTCCTCAGATTCTCAACATGCCATTAAACAAACAAACAAACAAAAAGCTGTTATTTTAAACTTCCCTGAAAGTCTCCAGTCATGGTGGGTAGTGCTGTGCCAGTGCGAGAAGGGCCAACACAGAGCCTGATGGGCCACTTGGTGCTGTCCAGTCTGGATCTTTGTGATGTGCACATCTACAGCAGGGAAGAGATACAAGTAACTGTTCTCCCATTCCAGTCAAGCCGTTTGCATCAAAGTGTTTTCTTCTCTGTCAAACTTTCTAGTAAATACATAAATAAATATCTA
>NW_024465149.1:0-541 GCF_017591425.1 Ochotona curzoniae | reverse complement strand
CTCCCATATTGGTGGGTGCATTAGTCTGACCCAGAAAGATCCTATTGGCCTCTTCAATCTACTAGGTATTGGCCCCCTCATTTACCTGCAAGTACAGTTGTTTTGTCAGTAGAAGTCCGTCAGCAGTCATTCCTCACCTGCAACATCCTCCTTCAGTGGTCCTGCTTCTCACACATCCCCGTACCCCCTTCCCTGAGCAATCCACAGTCCCTGCACCTGGGAGTGCATGGTTTCCACAGCCTAGTCTTCTGAAGCCCAGTCTAACAGTGGGGTGGTGTGCTGGCCTGGAGCACTGCCCATCCCTTAGGTTTCCAAGCTCCTGGCATGTGTGCTGGCCTGAGACCTTGTCTCATCATCAAACCAAGATCCAGCCAACTCAAAGTTCTTCAAACCCAGTCCACCAGCAGACCATGCCAGCCAGCTAAGCGAAGGCTCTCTCCTCCCCTCCTCCACATCTCCTGGGACCAAGCACGTGAGAAAATCTCCAGGATTGTTTTGCCTGCATGGGCATGATCGTCTAGGGCCTTGAATGCCCCCATCA
>NW_024465148.1:0-1628 GCF_017591425.1 Ochotona curzoniae | reverse complement strand
AAGTAAGACCACACCAGACAATCTAGAGTGTTTTATGGAGTTTTATTAGCAAGGTTGGTAATTACGTGGCCCACTTGAAAATAGCAAATCACAAGCTCATGTGAAAATCCAGTGTGAATGGAAACACCAAGAGGAACAAAAGGGCATTACCCTGAAGCTCGCCCATTAAACTGAAGAGCTATGTTCCAGCCTCCCAAGCAATATAAGTTATTCCAAGAGACATACATGACCACACTTACAAAGCAGACATCCACCTTCCCGGGTTCCCGTCTCCACATTCCATTACTGCCAGGCCTCACCACTCCTGGAACTCTTGAAAATATATAAATTAGGGACCGGCACAGTGGCCTAGCACCTAACATCCTCGCCTTGAACGCGCCAGGATCCAATATGGACACTGGTTCTAAACCTGAGTACCCTGCTTTCCATCCATCTCTCTGCTTGTGGTCTGGGAAAGCAGTTGAGGATGGTCCAAAGTCTTGGGACCCTGCACCCATGTGGGAGACCCAGAAGGGTTCCTGACATCTGCCCTCAGTTTGGCTCAGCACCAGCCGTTGCATTCACCTCTCAGGTTCCAGGTGATGATAAAGGAGCATCACAGGTGTGCAGAAGAGAATGCCTAAATGTTGGGTTGGGGTATGGCTTGCAAGCCCATGACCATGAACTAGTTGCCTACCTCACATTATTGGGAGAAGGAAGTTACAAGCCTCACTTTCTTTTCTGGAATTAATTTCTCTCTGCCCTTGGGCTGACTCTTGTGATTCCCCCACACCCCCCAGTATGGTGGTTAAAAAATATCATTTCCAACATTTTTTTGGTCTTTTCTCTCTTGGAGCCCCCTCCTGCCACTAGGACAGAAGCCATTTTCCTTCCTCTTATGAAATAAATCCTGCTTTGCAAACTGGAGTTCTCTGCATGAAAACTCTTTCATGTGAGACAAGAAACAGGTTGCTGCAGTGTTTTGCTTTGAATTCCCTGCAACTCTAGCATGCCTTGTCCCGGAGCTGCAGGAAGTCTGTGGGGCGGGCAGGCCAGAAGTGAGTGTTGGAGCTGCTTCCCAGCCAGCCTGGCCCTGGAGCAGCTTGCAGGCAGGCCAGGGGTGTGGGAGAAGCCACTGGGAGTTCAGGTTTGGTGAAGGGGACTCAGGCATGCGGGCTGGGGCCTGCAGAACACACTGAGCCCTGGAATGGCTAGCAGGTGCACTGCCTGCTGAGGGAGTGGGACCACCTGCTAAGCCTGACTGGCTCTCAGCAGCAGATGGTGGACGGAGTGGCAGAGCTCATGGGCTAGAGGCACGCTTGCACCTGCTCACCAAGCCTGGCCTGGATGAGCAAGTGGGGCAGTGGAGGGCATTGGTTAGAGGTGCACTCTCCCCAGAGCACAATTGGGTCTGGCCATAAAGGCAGCGACTATAGTCCTGTGGAAGCAGGGACACCAGTCAGGACGACTTGACAATGAAGCAGATGGCATGCATACAGTGGGCTTAGAGAGCACCAGTTTTTCCAGCTGGCCCTGGCATAGCAGCTTGTGGGTAGCTTGGGTCCTCAGGTTGCTGCCATAAAGAACATTTAAAGAGAAATGTTGCAATTACATGTATATCGTAAAAGTTTATTTATCAGAGGATCAGA